>NC_141044.1:6852500-6895000 GCF_052040795.2 Danio rerio
AACTGGAAGACTAGTCAGGATAGAGGGAAAGATGAATGCAGCAATGTACAGAGACATCCTGAATGAAAACCTGCTTCAGAGTGCTCTTGACCTCAGACTGGGGCGGCGGTTCATCTTCCAGCAGGACAATGACCCAAAGCACACCGCCAAAATATCAATGGAGTGACTTCACAACAATTCGGTGAATGTTTTTGAGTGGCCCAGCCAAAGCCCAGACCTAAATCTTATTGAACATCTCTGGAGATATTTGAAAATGGCTGTAGACCAGGGGTAACCAATCTCGATCCTGGAGGGCCGGTGTCCCTCCAGTGTTTAGCTCCAACTTGCCTTAACACACCTGCCTGGGTGTTTCAAGTATATCTAGTAAGATTTTGATTAGCTTGTTCAGGTGTGTTTGATTAGAGTTGGAGCTAAAATCGTCAGGACACCGGCCCTTCAGGAACAAGTTTGGTGACCCCAGCTGTAGACCATCGCTTCCCATCCAACCTGACAGAGCTTGAGAGGTACTGCAAAGAGGAATGGGCAAAAACTCACATAGACAGGTGTGCCAAGCTTGTGGCATCATTTTCAAAAAGACTTGAGGCTGCAATTGCTGCCAAAGGTTTTTTAGGTTTTTTATTGTTGATAAACTTGCAACAATTAAAAAAAACTCTTTTTTCACATTGTCATTATGGGGTAATGTGTGTAGAATCTATAGGAAATAAATTAATTTAATCCAATTTAGAATAAGGCTGTAATATAAATAAACAAATGTGGTAAAAGTGAAGCGCTATGAATACTTTCCGAATGCACTGTATGTTCTTACATGTGGATTGATTGCTGACACATAATTTTACATATTTCTTTTGATATAAATAAACAATGCATATCTAATTTTCGGTCTTCAATTTAAAAGCTAGATTACATATTTTAATAATTGAATAAGTTTCATTTAATTTTAAGCTAGTATATTCTGTATAAATAAATGTATACAATATTTAAATCACACCTAAATTAAACTAAATACATGCAAACTAAATACGGTGCAAAGTTCAAGCTTGGTAAACGCTGACCTGTGAAATTGCATCACTTGACTGC
Organism: Danio rerio; assembly: GCF_052040795.2. Classification (NCBI taxonomy): domain Eukaryota; kingdom Metazoa; phylum Chordata; class Actinopteri; order Cypriniformes; family Danionidae; genus Danio; species Danio rerio. The sequence continues at coordinate 6,853,578 of NC_141044.1, forward strand.
GTGAGACCAATCGAGGATCAAAACATGACCTCTCTGAACAGTAATTTAAAACATTGAGGAAATCTCTCACTTTTTTTAATGTCTAATCATTTTGTTTAATCCTGCCCCTTTTCGCAGCGTCGTCTGACAGAATTTCACACAAACTCTAGCATGACCGCAGCTTAACACTGCTTGGGTGCTGCTTTTGTACAAAATTCTAATTACAATCACCTGTTGACATCACCTGTTTCAAATCATTATTTATCCAATTTACCTAATCACTAGCCCACTGTCGCAAATGTTTTTGGAATGAGTTGCAGGTCTGAACGACAAGAAAGGATGTATATTTACAAATGAAATGAAGTTGATCAGACCAAACATGAAATACTGTGTGTTCATATAGTCTGCAATGAAATACAAGTTAAAGTAGAGTTAAAAATCACTACATTCTTTTTTTATTTGCGCTTTCCATACTGTCCTAACTTTTTCTGATTTGGGGTTGTAGTAATTTGCCCTTTAATGCCAATTAATAGGGATGTAACGGTATTGTAAATACCGTCATACCGCAATATTAAATTTTTTCGATATTACCGAAGTCGCATGACTCGGTAAAACTATAGGTCTTCTGAGAAAATTTGCTCAGGCGAATGAAGCGAACGGGACGTAGCTGAAACTACATTTCCCATCAGCCCAGGCGTGGCCATAATCCTTTGCGGTCTGTTGTCGCTACAGATCCAGTAATGCGGAAATGGAGTGTGCTGCTAGTAGCGGAGATGAAAAAAAGATGGAAATGATCGAACCTAAAGCGGGTGTTGTCGCCGCGCGCGTATTGAATAGCGGTGCTGTCGCGCGCGTTCTGATCAGCTGTGTTGTGGCGCGCGTATTGTAAAGCGCCGAGGGGGGGGTTGAGCGCGCATACTCGAGAGGTGTTGTCGCGCGCCTACTGAAGGGCTGGACTGGACGGAGGTTGTGTCGCGTCGCGGGTCATATCTCTCTTGTCCCAGAAACCTCAGTCCCAAATGAGAGGGTTTTTTTCTGTTGCAGGTGACATTGTAAATACCCAGAGATACCAGCTTTTACCAGATTATAATTATATGATAATTTTCCTTTAAACCCATCTCTATCTAAGTGAGTGAGTGATTAAATGTTGAATGTGATGAGTTTTCAACAATAATAAATTGAAACTTTATTTTTTTACATGGTTTAATAATTTTTTGTTATTAAAATTGAAGTTAGTGTTTCAAAGCTTACAGACAGATGGCTAATTTGTATGTCATTGACTATTTTGGCACTTTTTTGGAGTATTTTCAAAAGTTTTTTTTTTTCCTGTAAATGATTCAATAAATACCGTACCGTGACATTCATACCGAGGTATTACCGAACCGTGAAATTCTGATACCGTTACATCCCTACCAATTAACAATAACTATATTTTCAATGCCTTCATTTAGAGCTCAATAAACTGTTAAAATAGGAGCAGATGACTGGACTTGCCAAAAAATGTTGGCACCAGGACAAGCTGCTGGTCAATACTCCTGAATATGTATCTGACTGTCATCAGAATGTGCGTATGTACACGCAAACCCACTGCTGGCTGCAGAAAGGGGTCTAGGTCCTATAAAACATTAAATATTATGAATCCATTTTTTTTCCTCGGTTTGAGAAAAAAATATGTACTTCTGCAAGCTGACTCAACTCAAATCAATGGAATCACAGAGTCCTCGTGGTCCAATTGCATCATGAACATCTTTTTTTTTTTAGCTGATGTTTTACTGGCAGTTCATGCACTGCATTGAAAGTGAGGGGTGTCGATATATCAGAAAGACTACTGACAGTGGACTAGCTCAGGAGAAGCATTGATTTGTAATCTCTCTTAAACACACTGTGGCCACTCCAGACCACACTGGGTGACACACACTGATTTATTCAGGTGCGCTTGAGGAACAGTAAACAAAGTGCACTCAGAGTATACCCTTAAGAGAGTGATTCATGAAGGATTTTTAAGAATTCCGATACAAATTTCAGCTGACTTTCAAACATAACTGATAAAATATAAGACCAGTTATTGTGAAATATAAGTGCTTAATCACATGTGCACTTACTAATATTAATGCTGTACAACACAAAAAGCTCTATTCACTTACTATATGAGATAATATACTATTAATACATATTATAAAATATATATTGTATTATTACAGCAATAAAATTCACTTATAGATGTACTTAAGTACTACAATAACTTTAATAGTACTACAGTACTACAATTCACATTTATAATGTCAATGTGTTATAAAGAAGTAGGTTTTTTTTTACTTCTATAACTGAAGCACATGCAATTCTTCAATATAATTTTAACTGGAGTGTGTTTTAATGTTGAATTTAAAGGTAACCTATTTTAAATTTACTGATCAATTCATTTTCTATTACAGACTGTGCAATTCATGGATCACAAATGTTAGTGTTGCTTTATAAGAGTTTCTTTGAGACTTAAATTCTCATCTACACACCTTAGGTCTTCATAATTCACAATTCATTGATGTACAAACCCTTGCAAGAACCAATTAAAAAAAGAAATAAAAATATAGGTGAAGTCAGAATATTAGCCCTTCTTGAATTTAAATTATTTTATAATTTTCTCCAATTTCTGTTTAATGGATAGAGGATTTTTTTTCAACTCAATATGTTTAATAATAATAACTAATTTAAAATGACTGATTTATTTTGTCTGTGCCATGATGATTCAAGTCAGGTGATTGGCTGAGCCATTCTACAGCTAGATTTTCCTTCTCCGAAAGTATTTGAGAGTTTCCTTGGCGGTGTTTTGGATCATTGTCTTGCTGAAATATTCACTAGTTTTATCTTCATCTTCCTGGTAATGTAGATGTTGGACTGAAGCAGCTTATTTTCATTTACAACGACGAAGGGCAGAGGGTTGCTGACGAACTACTGAGAGATTTCTGCTGCTGTCTGGGCTTTCACTGCCTTTCTACACCTCCCGTTCTTCATGTGTTCAATATTTCATTTTTTTTATTACACATAACTTCATTTGTAAACTAATTAGATTTGCTTTCTTTGAATATATGGATTTCTTCGGTTGTTACCAACATCTGGTGAAAATTTCAAGACAACAGCACCTTTAGAAATTTGTTTTCTAAGAAAAACAACACTTCTTTTCCCTGCTGTATATATACAAATCATTCTAACCAAACAAAGCAATGCAATTGTACAAATTCATAAAGTAGACACTAATTCTCATGTATCCACCAATTTGGCAAAACATAAAATAGTAAGAAATGTTTTGTTTGGATCATCATAAATTAATTCAAATTAAAACCTCACACCCAACCCAGGCTTTATAACGAAGAGGTTTAAACACACAACCTCAATTCATTTGCTTGGCTGGAACGCAATGGCTAGAAATACCCAAAGAGTTCTAATGTTGTTCAAAACTATAAAAGGCAGCTGTATGAGAGTGTGAAAGTCTCAAGGTAACTTTAAAAATAATAACAGGGACGCAGTGGGAATATTATGAAAGAAAGCAATCTCCATAAACATCTGTGATTCGATTTCCATTTTAATCTATGAAATGTTTGGCCCTCAATGGAGAGAAATTCCTTTCAGATACGCACTATAAAAGCCGGAGCAAACAAATAAACGAATATTCTGAATCATTCTTCTGCCAGGCCAATGGAAAAGTGCAACCCATGAATATATGATGAGCCGAGTTAATTTCAGTTCAAGGTGTTCCGAACCGACAGCTCATCTATATTAGAAGGAAGTCGAGATTCTCAAAACAAGTTGTTGTCTGAGGTGAGAGTTTTATGCGGTGTACATTTAAATATGCATCATAAGATTTGCGATGGCTTGTTTGGCATGGGCACATCTAGGACACAGCACTGAATGACAGCATGTCCTAATTATTTAGTATCACACACTCAAAGTCTCTAAGACGAGCCAAGCTCTCTTACACTTGGAATCATAAATTCGGTGTTTTGTGCATCTGTGCGTGCCATAAACCACTGAGATTATTTCTGAGAAAAGAGAAATAGGAGGTGGAGTCTTGTGATTTACTTATGCTGTGGGTTATTTTTTGCTCCATTTCAAGGATTTAAAGTGAGCGAAGAGGATATTTTAAACAGTTTTTAATAACATAATAGCAATTCGAAGCAGAACACGTTTTATTGACGTAATACTTAAGCAAAAATGTGTGGCTCTAATGATGCAAACCATACATACATTTTAAATATGTTTAAAAAATCAGGTACTGTATATTGGCAAGATACTGTGTGCTTAGAGAATATATTCCATATCTCCATACAATTTACTTTATCAACTCTATATTTAGGCCTCACAAATCCTGTTACAACAAAGTCTGAAAAAAAAAATAATTGGTGAAAGTCTGGCTTATATTAGGTTTATTACAAGGAAATGGTTACAGTTCGAAGTACTTCAAATTAGTAACTGAGAAGTGAAGATGGAGAGGTCAACAATGAATCTACGGTTACAGAAATTTAATGAGAAATGGAGTAAATAGGTAGAATATAATCTTTCATTGAGGGCAAAATTAATATAGAGTCAAGAATAGATAGAAAAACAATCTCTTTTTTTATTCATGAAAGGAAAAAAAAATAGTATAAAGAACAGCTAAATGAAGATATCCACCCACATAGTGAATTTGAATACTTAAGATGTCAAAATTGCCATCTTCAAAGTTCCATCTGTATACATTTGTGGGAAAAAAAGAAATCAAAACTTGAGCGAAGACTGTGTAGCACAGAATGGGCTGAACAATTAGTTTAGCAACTGAAAAAAAAAAAAAAAAAAAAACAAGTCTGTATTATTTGATTACATTAGATTAAGGCATTTTATTTATTACCATATCCTCGTAATATCTTAAGTCCTTAATGTTATTTACTTTTTTCCACACACTTAATTATCACGTTTATTTGTTTCATATATGCAATGTCAATAGCTCTGTGTACCATACATCTGTATGTAAATTTAGAATTTCATTGAAAAAAAATAAAAATAATAACAAATGAATAAATAAATAAAACTAACAAATAAATAAACAAAAAAACACAACAAACACAACAAACACACAAATAAATTAATAAATTAATAAATTAATTAATTAATAAACAAATAAAGAAGTAAATAAACTAATAAATAAATAAATAAACTAATAAATAAATAAACACATAAATAAACAAACAAAAACATAAAATAAAAATAAATAAATAAATAAATAAATAAATAAATAAATAAATAAATAAATAAATAAATAAATAAATAATAAATTCTTTAATGATTATCATGATTGTTTTTTTGTTTTTGTGTTTATCCAATGTTAAAAGTTCTGCAAACCATTCATCTGTAAGTAAATGTGGAAATGTATGCAAAAAATAGGATGTTGGATATCAGTATTAACTCCACAATAATATATGAAACAAACCGGATGATAAATCAAATTTTCATAAAAATCGACCCAAGCAATATTGTGAAAACAGTCTACTTTAAATACATTTAAAGCGAGTGGGTGAGTGGTTTTCTTCACAGCGTATTCACGCCATAATAGACAGCAGCAGGTCTATCAGACAGCACAGATCTGATATTCTGACACAAATCTGATTTGTTTTCATAGCGCATGTTTACACTCATTGAAAACAAACCGAGTGTGTTGACACCAATACCTTGCCAAGATGAGAAATTAACTAAGAAATGCATCTGCTTGTTTACGAGTGCAGGTGCATCACTGTTATGCATAACCAGTGTTCGGAAAGTACAAATACACAATTGGACGCTCACCTGCAGCTGCCTGTCAGTCGCAAATCAAACTGAGTCAGCTTGTGCACAATTGATACTTTCCTGTTTTTATTTTAGCTTTTAGAGACTTGATTCCAAAATATTCACAATAATCTTCTTAAAGGTGCTGTATATATGTTTTTGACTCTTCTAAAGCATAAACACATCATGGTATGTTTGCAGATATTTAAGAAGCATGCTAACATACAGTACAAACACACGAGTTATCTGAAAAACATGCTTAAGTCATGCTCCTGTGTTCCGTGTCGAAATGTCTGCCTTTACTTTGATCTCTATAACTAGCCCACTGCCAGTTTTCGCAATAATTCAGCACTCCAGGTTGCATCGGTGGAAAACCCAACGTATTTCAGTCTTGAAGCTTCAATTTGTCCGCTGCCAAAAATACATCCTCAGCAACAGCCTCCATACTTTTAAATAAGCAAATAATATATATATATATATATATATATATATATATATATATATATATATATATATATATATATATATATATATATATATATATTGATTTAAAGGAAGTTGGCCAAATAAATAAACAGTTCATGAAGCTCATACTTTTCTGCAGTTAAGGTTTTAAAATAAACACTAAAGAAAAAAAAAGTTATTGTAAATTCTGTAATCTATTAGTGTTGTCCAGATACCTGAATTCGATACCAATCGGTAGCTACAGATACAGGGATAATGGATCATTTTAAAGCCACGACGATCAGCTGGTCTGTTTATAAGTTTTTAAAATGTCAGTACCGATTGGTATCAAATTCCAGTATCGTGATAACACTATGAATAATTTATGGTTCACTATATGAAAAAGGTCAAAATTTAGTGAAAAATGTGTCAAATGTACCTCATATAACTTTTGAATAAATGTTTCTTTTTAGGTTTTATTCCTCTAAATCATGTCAATCACAGTACAACACAACATAAAAATCATAAATAAATAAATAAATGAAGAAAATGAATAAATAAACCAATAAGTAAAGTAACAAATAAATAGACAACATAAATAAATAAATAAACAAACAAACAAACAAAACAATAAATAAGTAAATAAACAAAAAAAAAAACAGATAACTAACCAAAGAATAAAATAAATAAATATATTATAAACCAACACATAAATAAATACATAAAATAATAAACAAACAAACAAACAAACAAAAAACAAACAAACAAACAAACAAACAAACAAACAAACAAACAAACACATAACAAACCAACTAACTAAATAATAATAATAATAATAATAATAATAATAATAATAAATAAAGCAAAGAAACAATCAATCAAACAAACAAACAAACAAACAAACAAACACATAAATAAATAAAATAAACAAACAAACATAGCTAATGAACTAACTAATGAACTAACTAACTAAATAATAATGATAATAATAATAATAATGATAATAATAATAATAAACAAATAAAACAAACAAACAACTAACTAAATAAAATAAAATATAATAAAAAATAAAATAAAACAAACAAACAGATAACTAACTAACTAACTAACTAACTAAATAAATAAATAAATAAATAAATAAATAAATAAATAAATAAATAAATAAATAAAACAAACAAGTAAATAATTAAATTCATTAATTAATTAAGGTGTTTGTTCAATCACACTGCACTGGGTCATCTGGCTAATAAAAACACTATCATTTCAGAAAAAGAAACTTTGCACAAACTTGACATTTTAGAAAGAATAGGAATAGAAATGCTGCTTTTGTTTTTTAGCATGCGTTTTAAAGGAAATGGGGTCTTTACCAGCTGCTGGCCTCGTGGTCCCCATCCAGCATACTGCAGATGGGCATTTCTGACTTCAGGAGGGTTCAGGATCCACGTTTCCCTGCGAAAGACAAGCAAAGACATTACTAATCGACTAATTGATTGTTGAATAACAAATGCACTAGTTGACTATCCTGACCCAGAGAGGCAATCAATCAAACATTCTAGCCTTCAGACGACTAACAGAGCAACACTTCCTCCACATGTGGTGCAGCGGAGTGTGTGTGCCAGCGGGTATTGATTTCATCTTGGTGTACTACACAGCCCGACAACAGCACAGCAAATAAAGCACCGCCAGGGCATTCTTGCGGCAGGGAATCTCACAGTGATCGTACTGTATTCCCACATGCCTTTATTATTCCCTAATATCAAATATATAACATAATCAAAACCATCATCATTTGATTTAATAATTGATAGGACTGAACAATATATTGTTTGAGCATTGATATTGCAATGCGTGTATCCGCAATAGTCACATTGCAGGATTAGATTATTTATTAAAGATTAAAAGATAAATATATAACAATTTTTTAATTATCCATACAATAATCACCAAGTTATTTTCCATTTGATTGTTCAATTTCTGTATTTGAATACTGTTAGAGTCCCCAAAAAGCCCTAAAGTGTTTATTTCACTTTAATTTTTGCTCTGTTGTATTTATATTTCCATGTAATTGTTAGAAGTTTATTATCAATAAAATTATAGTTAATTATTAGATAATTATAAATCAATAAGGTAATAAGGTAAGCTAAATTGGCCGTAGTGTATGTGTGTGATCGAGTGTGTATGGGTGTTTCCCAGAGATGGGTTGCAGCTTGAAGGGCATCCGCTGCGTAAAACATGTGCTGCATAAGTTGGCGGTTCATTCCGCTGTGGCGACCCCAGACTAATAAATTGACTAATCCGAAAAGAAAATGAATGTATGAATGAATATAAATAAAAAATAGGCAAACACCATTAGTAAACATATACTGCAAGCGCCTCTCTGCAGGCTCTCTGTAGAATTCCAGATATTGATTTTATCTCGTGTACAACACTGCCCAACACAACTCACGAGCGAATAAAGCACCAAGAGGGAATTCCGACAGCAGGAAATCTAACAGTGATAGTATATCCCTGTGTGCTGTTAAATCCAGCCAGGGCAGCGGCTCCAGTGCTGTGTCAGCATCTGTTCCGTCTGACAGAGCTCATAAATATAGATGCTTTATCCTGCTGCCACTGGGCACTGCAGCTCCGAAAAAATTACAGGTGACAGCTGAAGTCAGAATTATTAGCACCCCTGATCTATTAGCCCCCCAAATAATTATATGCTTTTCTCCCAATTTACAGAGCTCAGCATATATGCGTACACCCCTCACAAATCTATCTTTTAAAATATAAAATATTACATTTGTGCATATACATTAGATTAGTCGGTATAGACTGATTTCAAGCGGCCGCCATTTTCAAAAGCGAAATCGAGGCTGCGGTGGTAAGAAACCCGGAACTATCATTGGGAGTTACATAGGAATGTTGTGTAACTGGCTATATATCTTATCAGCGAAGATAAAGTGACACAAATTTATCATTTCTCCGCCTTCCAGGTGACCCGAAGGTCCGTTCTGAATGAATGGTGAATGTAAAAAGGGATATCAGAGCTCATTTTCAGCTAAATTAAAGGAAATGGCAGTAGTTAGCTAACGTTTTCTTTCCCAAACACACGTTTTAGATGCCATTTATCAAACTTCAGTTAATGAACTGATTCTTTCACTATATTAGACTTGTCAAGATACTAAATTAAAAGAAAGACCGGCAATTTCACGCTAACATTTAAGGCAATGTTGATGGCTTTCTTGAAACAGCGCTGATTTGCTATTGTGTTCACGTGTTCAACAGAAATTCTTGCGATTGGCCGAGAAGGTCATCAGTTCACCCACCGCTGTTTACTGAGCACAAACCAAGTGTGCCACAAGCCTGCGTTTGAGTGAAGGTCTCGGCCGTTAGATCGCCCCCTGGGGGCTGGCTGCAGTACAAGTCATAAAGCCCGCCTCCTCCGTGTTAATGAAGGAGACTTGAGCCCAAATAAAAAAAATTATTACACTTGCAATAAAATGTCCCGAAAGATGGTTCAGGTCGATTAAGGCACTGGTTATTGTGCTGAAATAGGTGCAGATCTTCATTTTTGTAAACAGTTTGTTTTTAGCAGTAATTTAATGCTGGGCGTGTCATCGTGATTGACAGCTGTGATTGACAGTTTCTCAAAGCAGAGCGTCTGAGCTTCGGCAGGAGACTGAAGTGTTATTATTCGATTTCTGTGTTATTTTACGATGACAAAATGAGTTCAGCAGTAAACTATAGTTTCTGACATACATGATCCTGGTGAAACACTGTTTATTCGCTGAGGTCAGGACTTTTTTCGGGCTTTATTAGTTTGCTGATACACGCCTAGCCACCCAGATGACAAAATACACTCGGACCAGTTCGGCTAGATTCTCGCCTGTCGGAGACTTACCCCTCAGAGCTCAGACTGACTACCTCTGCTGGACCTACTCCGGATGCCTGGACTCACTGCCCGATTCCAGCCCGAGTCAATCGCGCCAGATGCGGCGGCCGAGCGAGCCGGCGCTGCCGCATGCGAGGCGGAATCAGCCCGCGACGCCGCGAGTAGGTTATGCGCTGCGGCCTGGAGCTGGCGCGATTGAATATAAAAAAAACCTCATATTTGTTAACGTTATTACATCCATTTGTGTTGATATGACAGCAAACGCATGCTGAGAAGTTTGGGGGGCGTGGTTGATTTTACATAAACCGTTTGGTTGGAAGCTCGACTCATTTTCGCGGCTCCTCCTCTGGCTCCATCAGACAGTCCTTCTGCGCATGTCAAGGCTCCAATTTCAGCAGTCTTTTGCAACAGTTTGTGCCCGTCAAGCAGGCGTTTTGCCCTCAAGGCGTTCAATGGGAAAAGGGGCTGTCGCGTCGTCCATATTTTTTACAGTCATTGGCACAAACACAGACGAGCCAAGCGATCTGCTTGATGACTCGACTGATCTTGACGGCTGCTTCGCGCTCCAGTCCGTGTATCTGTGCTTGCACTGGGTGAAGAGCAGTAAACTGAGCGCAAACCAAACACAGATAAACGGAGACTGAAGCGCGAAGCCGTGAAGATCAGTCGAGTCATCCGCGCTCAGTGGCGCTTCTATGTTAGCGGGAAATAGCCAGGTTTAAAACTTCAGTACCAGGACAACACTATTACAGACAACACGAGGGTGTGTTGCAGAGGACTGCAGTGTTTTATCACTCACCGGGTTACATAGGCTGAAGCAGGAAAGCATCCTCACGGTGTTTAACTAGTGCCATGAGCTGAAGCCTAGGAGGACACTTAAGTGTATCACTGTGATCTTGTTTGATGCTAAGTGAAGTTTTTAAACTAATTTCGAGAGGAGCACGTGATATAATTGACAGCAGCTGGCCACCTATCTACACTCATTAGTTAGCCAATCAGATCTATCCTAACCCACTATAAGTAGCCTAGCTAGACATTACTCCCTTAACTTCGTTTTCCGAAGAAACCCCCCATCCACCCCTTTCTCCTCCTTTTCTCCTTTACAAAAAGGGGAGCTCTCGAGAACCACCTGATCTCGTACTCCCCTCACATGCTCTATGGACCTGGCGGGAGCCCTGGGCTCAACTATCTCCGAGCTCAGGGTTCTCTCCCGGGACAGCATGCCAAACCTGCTTACAGCTGTCAAGCAATATCTAAGTGTGAACTCTTGAAATTGCTTTTAATTGTTTAAAATAAAATTATTGAATAATATTAAAGTGATGGTTACACCATTTCTGCATTTAGAAATCTCTGCAGCTGGAGGTTTGTAGTGTACAGCATGTTACTGCAATGTTTACAGTGCTGGACCTGTACTTCCGGGTTTCTTTCCACCGCAGCCTTGCTTTGGTTCTTAAAAATCTGGAGCTTATCTAACAAAATAACTTAGGATAATGGTGTAAAATTTAGTACACCAAAATTTATGTTATAGAAAAATATTCAATACAAAAATTGTGACCCAGGCTTTAGGCCTCACTCAAGTTGGGGCCAGACTTAGAACTTTCTAACTCCTCAGAGACTTTCAGCATCAAGCCAAGTCTCTATTCTGGACAATTTCAACTTATAGCCTTGCTGGAATGTTGATCAGCCGATCAGAATGGAGAAGAACCAGCAACGGCTCATCAAGAAACTTGCAGGCCAGCACACACACTGCGCAAGCCACATACAAAAAACTACGCAAGTTTGATTTAGTTATTAGATAGTTGCCAGTTTATCCTGTCCGTTGTTAAAGCAAGTTGATTCAGTTTTCTTTGACGATTGGTTTTAGGTTATTGATGTTGCATTTGCAACTCTCTATCTTTCTCCTCATGGGGGATTTTCGACCCTGTCCATTTTTGTCTCACCCACACTCTCCCTCTCTCTCATATGTATTTGCATGCTTGTAAATCGATGTGTTGTTTATACATTTTTGTTACCATTATTAAATGTTTAAGGCCATGCAAATCACTTGCTTTTAACACACGGAACAAGTTACTTGAACTCAAAGATAAAGCAACAGGTTGAACGAATACTTTAATGTAGTAAGATTATTTATTCTTTCAGACCTGTAAATGAATGATTTTTGAATTAAAAGACAAAGGACTTGTAGGCTCCAACAGACAAGCAGTTTAATTTAATAAAATTTTAGTTCAGGTACCATTAACAATAAAGTCAACCCAAATATTCATCAAAAAATAAAAAATAAATAAATAAATAAATAAATCAAGAGAAACAAAAAAAAAAAATAAACAAAAAAAAAATAATAATACAAAATTTAGCTGAAATGTTGTAGGTTGGATTTTTATTTATTTATTTATTCATTTATTTATTTTTTGCAATATTTTGCTTGAATTTAATTGTATTATCCTTCAATTTCTAAATCAGTTTTGGTGACTAAAATATTATTTGAATAAATATATCTGTTCATCTGTTATCTTAATAAATGTGTTTTGTACGCGTGCTGAAAAATGCAAAACAACATTACAAAGCGTGAAACGTTTTTATGAAGCTCAAGACAAATTTACATTTTGGAAAACATTTTTACCTATCATAATACACCATTATATAGGAAAAAAACGATTTTACCATGGACGAAACAATTTTACATTAAAAAAGCAAGTTACCAAGACGCAAAACACTTTTATCAGTCCCGAAACAAATTTACACTGACAGATTCTTTACGGAAAAGGAATGTACCACCGGAAATGACGTGGTGAAAGGCGTTGTTGTGATGAGTGCGGTAAATTCGTGTTGTGGAGTATATGCAGTAAATAAAGTTCATGGTGAGTGAACATGGACTACGGTCAAGGGATGTTGTGTGGCAAACACATGAGCATATTAACGCGGTTTTGCTTTACGTGTAAATCAGTGTTTGTAATGAATACAGCGATTTATTTCAGCTTTACTTATCACCACAGCCGTGTCAGTACAATTACAAAAGAAATCTGGTTTATTTTGTACATTAACATAACAGATATCCATACAACAGTGGATATTAACCTGTCTCCTGATACATTTGCCGTGCAAAAACAGCGCAAGGTTAAACACGCAAGCTGTATGTGTGTGTACGCTGTGTGTGTTTGTGTGTGACTGTGAGTGTGCGTGAACTTTGTAACTGCATTGTGCGTGACTCATCGTTGCAGAAAGGCCAGAATTAACTTCACAACAAATACATCAAATAATCATTGGGATTACTCTAACATTTCTCACAAATGTTACATGAGAACTGCCTCCTTCATGTCTGTCTGTTGATAAAATCATGTTGGACCAACTCAGTTATATATATATATATATATATATATATATATATATATATATATATATATATATATATATATATATATATATATATATACAGTATATATTAGTTAGTGCTAAGCAAATTTATTGGATGGATATCATGCCCTCAATTAAATCGAGTTAATCCAATGAGGTTTTTTTTAAGCGTAGTATTCAGCTTAAAGTGCACTTTAAAGGCTTAACTAGGTTAATTAGGCTAGTTGTGGTAATTAGGCAAATCATTGCATAACAATGTTTTGTTCAGTAGACAATCAAAGCAAATACTGCTCAAGGGGGCTAATAATATCATCTTTAAAATGGTTTTAAAAAATAAAACACTTCTTTTATTCTAGCCGAAATACAACAAATAAGACTTTCTCCAGAATAAAAAAATATTATAGGAAATACTGTGAAAAATTCCTTGCTCTGTTAAACATTATTTGGGAAATATCTGAAAAAGATTCACAGGAGGGCGAATAATTCTGATGGTATGTCTGTGGGTTAATCACAGGACAGATATGTTGATAGGAACATAGGATAGCGGTATGGGATGATTCGGTTCTGTGAATTGATTTGACGTGAGCAGAAAAATGCTGCATTGCTGTTTTTTTTTCCTTGCTAGTATAATGACAAATGAACTTTGTAAACGAATGTGACTGTTATATGAGCTCAGCAAACTTACGGAGTTTCCAGGCTGCAAATGATGTAGTCCGCGGTGAAGGAGTGCTCGTAAACCTGAACAACACAGAGACAAACACAGAGAAATTAAATTGTAGGAGAACAGCAGTTACGAGCACCAACAAAGCTATTACCAGCTATAAAGTTTGAGAGGCTGTGCATTACAGGGTTTTTACCGCAGTTAGGACAGGATTTTAGCCACAATTTAAGGAGAACACGGACAAAATCACAGTTAAACACATTTCTGCTTTTAACACAGAAGAAAAGAGATTACACCAATTGTTTTATTTGTAGATAATACAGTTAACGGCATTACAATACAATGGTAGAAGATCACGTTTTCAGCAGACAATAGCTTTCAGCTATACTGAAGTCATATTTAAGTATTGATTTCTTGTATAAAACGCCATCAACAAAGTCTAATATGAACTGTATAAAACAGAATAAGTAGAATATGTGCATAATAAAAGGGAAGTAAAAAATGTCAGGCTGCCACAACAAAGGAAAATAATAATAATAATAATAATAATAATAATAATAATAATAATAAGAAGAAGAAGAAGAAGAAGAAGAAGAAGAAGAAGAAGAAGAAGAATACATTAAAAATAATAATAAGTAAATAAAAAAATAAGTAAATTCTTACAAAAACCTAAATGTCAGGTTATTTGTTATTTTCTTTATAATAAATATATAAAATAAACACAAACTAGCATTTGTATGACATTAGTTCTGGTTGAAAAAAAAATAATAAAATGCAATTTAATATAAAAAAAATATATATTTATTTATTTATTTTACAAATTCATTTAAATTTAACACATTAAATTTAACATGAAATCAAAACAGAGTAAACTGCACAAAATCAGCAGTTTTACATTACATTTTATGTAATTAATATATTTCATATATTGAATTTTATTTTTCCCTAAATAGTCAAATAAAATGTGGTTTTAAGATTTATAAGGAGTTAATTAAAATAATTAATTTTTATATTTGTAATTAACCATTTATAATATCCAAATACATAGTATGATTATTAGTGTATTATGGCATATTTATGTATATTAATGTATAGTAAATATTTTATTAGGGGATAAATATTTGAAATAATTAAATAAATAACCATTGCTAAATCGCTTGCATAGTGCATCTCTGTACATCTCCTCAACTGCTGTGCAGTCAAACATATTATTATGATTACCACCATTTAATATTAAAATATATAGAAATACACTTCACAGTGGCCATGTAATTGAATTATTCGTTAAAGTCTTGTCATCCATTGCTGGATATTTTATGAGAATATGCAAAACAACTTTTATAAGACATCTTAAAGGTTTTTCTTTATTTTTTAAAGTTTTTAAGTTTTAAATTTTAAAATTTTTAAGATTTATTCTTTGTTCTTTATATTGTAGGAAAATTAATTATGCTTTATTATTTTTTTGTGGACATGCTTTTTGATTACTAAAAAGAATTAAAACTGTTAAAATTGAGAAAAATCAAGCAAAATTCATACAAAAACAAAACAACATGGATAAAATAATGCTAATATTAAATAAATGAATAAACATATAAAAAACAAATCAAATAATAAAATAGAACAAAAACAAAATGTAAATAAATAAAAACAAAACAATATTAATAAAATAATATCAAAGTAAATAAATGAATAAAAATAAAAAAAAATACAAAAAAATTGCAAAATAAAACTATCAAAATTGGTAAAAATATAAACAAATATAAGTAATGAAAAATAAAACAATACAAAACATAAAATATAATAAATAATAAAATAAATAAAAACTTATACAAATAATATAAAAATCAAAATAAATAAAAAAAACATTAATATAATAATACAATTAAAGAAATGAATAAAAAAAATAAATAAAAATGCTAAAATAAAATAAAACTATTAAAGTTGATAATATATATATATATATATATATATATATATATATATATATATATATATATATATATATATATATATATATATATATATATATATGTATATATATTCTGAAAAATAAGAATGTGATTTTTCAAATAAAAAATATACAAATAAAATGAAATAAAAATAAAAAGTAATTTTCAGTTAATAAAAAAAAACCATATGAATAAAAATATAATTAAAAATAATTAAAAAATAAGCAAATTAAATTAAATACAAAAATAAAATAAAACTATTAAAATTGACAAAAAATCTTTAAAAACAGAATTCATGAAAATGAAACAATACAGTAAAAATAAACAAATTTTTAAAATTATACAAGTAAATTAAAAATAAAATAACACAATTGATTAATTAAATTAAATTAAAATACAAAAATATTAAAATAAAATAAAAAAATGTAATCCTTCTCATCCAATCAGATTTAAAGGCTGATCGCATTTACTAATAATTGTATGCCTCATTCAATACCAGAAAGCAGGAGCGCAGTTATACGACTCTGAGGATGGTGTCAACAGCTGTCCGTGAAGCAGAGGGCAGACCGCAGCATATGCTCACTGCTGACACACATGTTAATACTGTCAAAGATTAACATTCAACACCTGTACTCAGCACCAGCCTCTGTCTTCCAGATGCACAGGGATGGAGCTGCTTTGTGAAGGGCAAGCAGCACTGTGACAGAGTCTGAGAACGAGTGCCGTTATGAGTGTGTGTGTGCGCATGTGTGTGTGTGTGCAATGACAGCTGGGGGACGAGGTTGTCATCCATCAAGGTAGTGTTGGGACGGGCACTGAATAACAAACTAGAGGCACCCCTCACACTCTTCTTTCTTGTCATGTGTGTATGTGTGTGTGTGTGTGAAGTGCTATGGTGTCACTGTCCCAGCGCTCATGACATCTTCTCCTCCGTCTCTGTACGACAGCTACCCTGATCAAACTATCTCATCACCTGCTCAGTCCCGCTCAAGCGTCCTTTAGTCTTTTGTGCTTTCAGATTTTACTTTCACTTTCACGCTTAAGATGCAGAATCAAGCCTGTGTGAGGACAGGTTGGTTTGTTGTGGAAGACGTTTCCTGAATTGAGCTTTATCTCTGGAAAACGAAGCTTCCAAAATAGACTTCATGCAGGAGTGCCATTTTTGGTTCCCCAAAGAACTTTTTAGTTGACAGAATTGTAAAGATGGCTAAATCTCTCCAGATTATCAGACCCTGAGAACTGTTATGGAATTTCATGAGACAAGACCACAAGAATTGTTCATTATTTATTTGATTAATAGGCGAATCTGACTGTACAAAGCCGCTTTGGTGCGACAGCATGAAGACCTTTCAATCATCTAATCACTGAAATTAGCAGGATGCAAAGGCTTGGCTAAATTTGCCATTCTTTTAGGATGATTGAGCAGTTGGCAACCAGTCTATTTGAATATTAGGCCCCGTTTACACTACTGCGTTTTAGGCCATGTCTACACTAATCCGGATAAATTTGAAAACGGAGTTTTCCTCTAAAAACGCTTCACATCGTTTCTATTCGTTTTTCAAAATTTTGTCATCCACACTAAAATGACTACAAATGCTTTCACCTGTACTGCGCATGCGTGAAACGTAAGACGCTTCAACACACGCCATTTCCGCCTGACGTTTATTTTCTTTCCGGCTCTTTGAAACGTTGCGGCAAAATGTCAAGGAAAAGCACAGAGTTTTTTAAATGGACTGACAATGAAGTAGAGTTGCTGCTTCGAGTAACACATGAATACAAAGTTGCAAAAGAGAGTGAAAATGTAGACTGGGAGACGTGCCAAAACAAATATGCCGATATACTGGCCCGCTTTAAAGAACGGTATCCTGCTGATGACGCTGCTTAGCCTCACAGTAAGGACGACATCGCTAAAATCATAAACACAACGAAATTAAAGTAAACGAATTAGTAACATGACTGTGTCACATGACAAAAAAACGCTTCATTTTTTTCGAAAGACTCAAATTTCAAATTTATCCACTTTGGAGAGCGTTTTCAAAAAGATACGTTTTTGTTTCCTAAAAACGCATCTCAGTGTGAACGGAAGGGCAAAAGGGAGACAAAAATATTAGTGTGGACATGGCCTAAGTTTTAAAACGGGGTTTTAGGATGAAAACGATCTGCGTCCACACTAGCATTTCACCCAGCGTTTCTGAACAGATCTCCGTCCACACCAAAACGACTGAAACGCACATCTAGTGACCACACACACACTCTCTGGCATGCGCTGCACCTTGTCTATAGCCAGATGAGACCTGTGCTTGTTGGACTGCTGGATCTAATCTCACTATATTTGTTAAGCGTGATATTTCATTCATCTTGTCTATATCTAACGACATATTCCCCGACTTTGGTCTTTTGAATCTATTACTTGTTCTCGGGTAACGAGTTTTGGCTGAGTGCCAAGATAGGTTAATAATTAATGTAACCAATGTGTAGTCAACAAATTCAGATTTGGGCTTTTGCGCGTCTCTGTTCATGCATATCCGCCATTAGCATGTGCTTGCCTGCCGAGCGTGCACGCCTAGATGAGCGACATGTGGACGCAAGACTGTCACAGTTGCTGCAAAATCAAATGCTGAATTGAAACTTTTTAAACTCCTGAATCAGTATTGGAGATACTTTTGCACGCTGTAGGAATGACGACACCATCGCTGATGTATTTCTGTTAGAGAGGTAGTGTTTTGTTTTAAAACTATATTAGTCACACAGAGCTGATGTAGATTGTGTTGTGTTATGAATGGGTTCTATGCACAGACGTGTTGTTCAGCCACTGAAATCTCCTGGTGGAAGCTAGATGCGACTATTTTTAGTTTCATAAAGGAGCTTTTACAGCATCGATGATGTAGATTTGTATTCAGTTTAACAACAAAACATCAGTAAATAACGCTATTCCGCCTAGCCTACTTGCTGAGCTGGAGTTGCTTTTATATTAACATTGGGTCATTTCTGAACAATGACAGCCTGTGAGGCTCCTGATATTGTTTATGTCTACTCTGAATATTTAGTCTGAAATAGCATGTAAGTGTGGCTTAGTAACAAGTGAAATTCCTGCACGCCGGTTGGAGAAATTCCAAATTGAACCAAAACAATTACAATTGGCTTAAGATTGGCAAGGACATATCAGGAAATGCATCAACCAGCAGAATCTGAGAATTAAAAAAAATAAGTGCAAATTTTCCTTTCGACAATGACTGATTTGTTAAAAATTTCTTTGCTTTACTTTTTTAAAAATTGTTATCTGATGAAATACTATATAGTTTAACCACTTAAACTCTGCTGCTATTTGGGGATTTCCGCCTGGATTTTGCCTACCCAAATTTAAAAGCTTCCCAAATCCACATGCAGAGGTGTAAATGCAAAAATTTGGAATCATTTTAAAGAAAACCGTTTGAATTTTCATAAAACACTATTGAAAGTGTTTAAAATAACTGTATATGTTGCCGGTGTTATAATAAACACCTAAAAAAAGAGGCGCTTTATATGAACTCAAATTTGAAAGTGTACCTTTTAGGTTCTGTGTGGTCTAGGTTGCTGTAATTAACTTTGGTGGTTCCTGTACATGTCTGTAATCATAGGAAAAAGAAAAATATCTCTACCATAATCTATGCAAAAGTTATAGTATTCCACCTGATGAAAGGTGCTATACAAGCAACAGGGAGCGATCATTGCTTTCATATTTCACTATTCTTTTGTTTGATCAAACAAAATTCACTGTGTTTGGACCACGTCAGACATATAAAAGGATTACTTATGCACATCACCTCAAAAACAGAGGAGAATGGCCCTGAAGCACACAGCATAAGGTAAGAGATGACAGCTGTCTGTGCTATCTGGGGCTGCTTATTGATCATTAATGTATTGTTTACATTTCTGCGCCATGGAAACACCACAATTCATTCAAAAACTGTTTGGCATATGAATATAATTCAGTAAAAAGAATGCTAGAACTGTATGAGCACCGGCAAGAGATTTCATTTGAGCTATAACTTGTACATGTGTCATATAAAAAAATATGAAAATGAACCAATGTAAAATACCCAGCTCGGGTATCTATAATACTGTGTTTTTAAGTGTAAATAACATTTATACAGTAGAATAACAACCAAAGTGATGCATATGTGCATAAAATATAGATTCTACACTTTCAAACGACACCACTTATGGGGGTCTGGTGCAACGCTAGCCCTTTAAATCTGAAAGGGAAAGTCGATGACGTCACAGACCCGATACCGGGTCCGCGGAGTTTAGTATGTCCCTTATATTTTAGCTTATTTATGAAATTAATCTATAAAGGCTCGTACACACCGGGCCGCTTTTGCGTTGCATTTATCGCCAGCATTTTTCGAGACTTTTTCCACATTCAAAACCAAGCGATTTTCACTAGCGTCCAGCAAAAG
Organism: Danio rerio; assembly: GCF_052040795.2. Lineage (NCBI taxonomy): Eukaryota > Metazoa > Chordata > Actinopteri > Cypriniformes > Danionidae > Danio > Danio rerio. Next base: position 6,874,065 of record NC_141044.1, read on the forward strand.
GGTATGAAAAATCACTTCTTGATGTTAGATGACGCTACACAAGCTTAAGCTTCTGACACCCGCTTGTAACACAGACGCGGCACGTCGAAACAAAAAAACGAAGAGCATAAGGCATTTCTTTAAAAGTGACGTTTTTTTACGCCTGGCATTTTGCGCGTTGTTGTGCAAACATTGGCGCCCTTTATTTAGTCTATGCGTTAAATGTCGACCTAAAATGCGAGCAAAAAGTATCCCGGTGTGCATGTGCCTTAACCCTGCAAATTACAACTTAAAACCACCTCATATTTTCTGTTTTTCTTTAAACATTTTCAGAGCCATCTGCTTTTGAATTGTTACCTAGCAAGGAACATCTGTAGCTAATTCCCCCAATAATGCTGACGCCCTGCAGTTCAGAACCATCCAGTATAATACAGTCTGAATAGGTGAGAGTGTGGAACAGAAGTTGAGTTTGGACCAACCAATCAAACCAAGTGTGAAAACAGCTTCTCTCCTTCTCCATCTCATGCTGTCACTAGCCGCGAGTGTGTGTGTGTGTGCTTTTCTGTCACTTCAGCGGGGTGTATTTGCTTCTGGAGAGGCAGTGAAGTGTGACCAGCCCTTTCACATCATCCCATGATTACTTTCGTCTCAGCACACACATATACAACATCCAAATAAACACAGGCCTCACCAGCTGCACGTTGTAGGCCAGCAGAACGAGTTTCATATCTGGGGAAACTTCATATTTGCTGGCTTTGTACATTTCCTGTGAAAAGAACAGAGAGAAAAAAAAAGGTACATGAGGTACATTTCTGCGAGCGTAGTTTCATTACCATATTTCTTAAATGACTGTGACAGATTGCAGCGTGCAGACAGGAGTAGAGCGTGGCATTAATCAGAGCTGCCACTCTTTGATTCTCAACAAACATCATGTTCGGTGTCCTCTCCCTCCACTGTTTTTCATCCCGCCAGGCCCACTTTTAACGATCTGAGGCTGTTAACGAGCTACACAGAACATTGCTCTAATGATGGACGTTTTCAGCGCTATTAATAACAATAGAACTGTCGGTCCGGTGAGTGCTGTGTGAGGCGGTGGAGTCATTTATACTGCAGAGCAATGTAACGTCTCTCAGCATGGATGCAACGAGACAGTTATAACACATTTATCTTTACTAATGTGACACATTTGTGAAAAAATTGTTCAGATGCAAACAACTGAAATGTTCTACTAAAATAAGTATTTTTTCCCCCTCAGCTTTCTATGTTTACATTCAGTCATTTCATGTTAAAGGTCAATGAAAAGAGCATATTCGGTCACACTTTATTTGGATGGTGCATCTACAAGTCTGCCACTCCAGTCCTGTTAATTTTTGTTTTGGTGGCAGAGTCCAGACACTAGTCATGTCATGTTTTATATGTTGTGCTCGGGTTTTCTCATTATTGACTACGTTTACATGAACATCAGTAATCAAATTATTTGCCTTAAACTAATTAAGAAAAAATGAAGATCAAGGTGTTTACATGAGTTTTGAATGTTTCTTTCATGATCCCGTTTTACATGTTATAGCAAATAATTAGATTAACGTCATTGCTTCACCACACTATCTGCATTTCCTCCAGAGTTTTATGCAATTTCGGGTGTTTCATTATTAATTTATTGAGTTAACCAGTAAAACTCTGCTGCTATTTTGGGAATTCCACCTGAATTTTACCTACCCTAATTTAAAAGCTATGTAAAAGAGGTGTAAATGCAAAAATTTGGTATTACTTTAAAAAAAAACCTTTGAATTTTCATAAAACAATATTGAAAGTGTTAAAAAAAAATCTGTATATGTCGTCTGTGTTTAAATAAACACCTAAAAAAGAGGCGCTTTTTGTATTTTTTTTTATTTACTCAAATTTGAAAGTGTACCTTTTAGGTTCTGTGTGGTCTAGGGTGCTGTAATTAACGTTGGTGGTTCCTGCACATGTCTGTAATCAGTCTGTAATTTCTCTACCATAATCTAAGCAAAAGTTATTGTATTCCACCTGATGAGAGGTGCTATACAAGCCACAGTGATCAATCATTGTTTTTATATTTCACTATTCTTTTGTTTGATAAAACATAATTTACTGTGTTTGGACCACATCAGACATATAAAAGGATTACTTATGCACATCACCTCAAAAACAGAGGAGAAATGGCCCTGAAGCACACAGCATAAAGTAAGAGATGACAGCTGTTTGTGCTATCTGGGGCTGCTTATTGGTCATAAATGTATTGTTTTCACTTCTGCGCCATGGAAATATTGCGATTCATTTGACAACTATTTGATATGTGAATATAATTCAGTAAAAAGAATTCTAGAACCGTATGAGCACCGGCAAAAGCTTTAATTTGAGCTATAACTCGTACATATATGAACCATATAAAAAATATGAAAATGAACCAATGTTCAATATCCAGCTTGGGTATCCAAAATACTGTATATTTAAGTGTAAATAACTTTTGTACAGTAGAATAAAAACCAAAGTGATGCATATGTGCATAAAATATAGATTCTACACTTTCAAAAGAAACCACTTACGGGGGTCTGGTGCAACGCTAGCCCTTTAAATCTTAAAGTGACAGTCCATGACATCACGGACCCGGTAACGGGTCCGCAAAGTTTAACCGGTTAACTGCAGTTTTTCACTTTCACTTTAAATCAGGCATGCTCCCCCATGACAAACGAAATATTGGATGCAACTATGAACTGCTGGAGGACTGTTATTTTAATGGAAGTTCATACCACATGTTGAATGGAAGAAAAAAAACCCTTCGCATTTCACGATGCAGGTGTCTGTGGTCTGCACTGACTTGGTAGGTGCAGAGAGTGTCAAACTGCCGTGTGTGTGACTATCCTGTCGCAAAACACAGAAAAAAGCCCTACATGATGGTAATAGTTCGATTAAGGTGTTTACATGTCTGTACTGCACTTCAATAATGCGACTAAAATCTAAATAATAGATTTCACTTCAATAATGCGACTAAAAGGCATACTCCACACGTCTTAATTCGATTTTTCTTTAGTAAGATTGTGACCTCAATCTGAATAAATTAATCAAAAATCTCTGTTTACATGGTAGACTCTTAATCAGAGTATTGTCTTAATCGCATTAAAATCAAATTATTGGTGTCCATGTAACATAGTCAATGTCAGTCCGTGTCATTGTGTCAGCGCCGTCCTGGTTACACTCGGACCATTCGCGCTCCCGCTTGAAGTGGACATGCGAGGTCCGGACGTGGGATGGATGTGTTTGTTTTGTCTGCGGCATTATGTTCATTTATTACCACAAGCTTTAGTGCCTTTGTTTGGTATGAACACACGGTCAATGAGCATTGAGTTGCAAAGTTCAAGCTTGGTATGGAATTTAATCTTTACTTGCTACGTGATTAGATTTTGCACTTACTTCGGTTAATGGACAACGTTGATTCTACATGCTGAGTTGGGCCAGATTGATTTGGCGTTAACCCAACAAGGGGTAACATGTGGAACAAACCAAACTGATAAGCTGGACAGATGTTGACCAACGTCCCAATGAAGCCCAGCTGTCTGCTTGGTTTGTCCCAGCCCTAAAGCATGTGACGCTTAAGATGTAGTAGTTCAGAACGCAACAATGCACAGTTTAGCTCCAACCACCCTTAACTCACAGCTGATTAATAGTCTTTATTAGTCTTGACCACCTTGATTAGTTGAATCAGCTGTGTTTAATTAAGGTTGGAGCAAAACTGTGCAGAGCTCTGCCATCCAGGAATTGAGTTTGAGACTTATTAGGTAGATGTTCCCAGGGGTAACTTAAGTACAGTTAAGCTACATTTAAAGCAGAGTAACTCATACTGTTGCTTAGCTTTCTACCCCTGCTGAAAAATCCAGCTTAAACCAGCCTAGGCTGGTTGGCTGGTTTTAACTGGTTGACCAGCCTGGTTTTAGAGGGGTTTTGGCCATGTCCAGGCTGGTTTACAGCCATTTCCAGCCTGGTCTTAGCTGGTCAAGCTGGAAAATGATCAGCTAAATCCAGCTATAACCAGCTTCACCAGCCTGGTTTAAGCTGGACATAGCTGGTTTTGGGTGGACTACCAGCCTAGGCTGGTTTAAGCTGGATTTTTCTGTAAGGACACTTTCCAAATACAGCAGCTTGCTTAACACAAGCAAATCAGCCACTGATATAAAATAGTTATGAACTGCTGTTAGACTTAACTAAACTAGGCCTTGCCCGTGTGGGCATAATTTGGGAATATGGGTTGGGAATGTTTGAAATTTGGGATACTGTGACTTTTACTCTCCCGAAAGAAAACTTCAATCAAGGTGTTTGAGGGGGGTTATAAACAGTGCTTACTTATGTGGGGAAAAATTCCCTTTGGAGTGACTTTGTGCCTTGTAACTTCTTCTTTTTCATGTTTAAACAGCAACATCGCACACTAAATAAGTTGAAAGAGTAAATAGCATAACCAAACCCCTTTTAAAAGCAGAAAAAGTTTACTAAGCCATTGATTTATTTATACACCTTTAGAGTTTTAAAGTGGAGTAAGATTGGGGGTAAAGGAAGACACTTACAAACTTTCTGTTTGTCACCAAGATCGTGCTCTCGTTTGTCTCCATGTTGAAGCGAACCACGTCACCTTCACGGGTACGATAGAGGAGCTCATTATCTAAAGGGAGAGGATAAAAGGATAAGTGTTAGCGCTATAGAACGTCAAGGAGAAAGGAGTTAGTAGTGAAACCACGTGCGCCATAAAAGTTCTAATCAGGCTGCTTTATACTGTCAATAATCTAGTCATGAATGTGCCCCCAATGCTCTCTTGCTGTACCAGGGGGGCTGACAGTTGAAAAGGAATGATAAAACTTTTCATTTTGGGTTTTCCACATGTGACGGTGACTTTGGCAAGGACATCAGCAAAAAAAGCTCTTTGAGAGGTCTGGAATGTAGCACACAGCCCTTGGTGAGAAGAACGCAAAATGAGCAAACAGCCTCATCGGCAGGTTTAATTGCGGATTATGGGAATAGTACGCAAAGGCTTTTTTATCGTGCTTGCATGACTAATCGGTGATAAGAGGTGACACAATTACCATCGCAAAAGTGGAAGACGCTTGCTGTTCTAAATGGACAGATTACTGCAGTCACATGGAATGCAATTAATAGTTTCTGTTTTATGCCTTAGATCAAAATAGAATGAATTAAAACAAATTCTGAGATGGACATAAAATATCAAATGTTTAATGTGCAGCGTGATGAATTATAAAACAGTGAGGCATTACCCCCAACCCCCTACTCCTATAATGGTTGTTGTAGTCCTCTGAATGTTAAATTTGCTAATTTTATGCTGATTGTTGGAAGAAAGGTGCCCTTCGTGCTGGCGTTTCCATGCCTGGAATTGACTGGCATGCTGATAAGATGCCAGAACAATCATTTGTCGACTTGACAAATTCCCTCTTTTCTCACTTTTCCTTTGACCTGATGTTGGGCCGTGCGCTTCAGATCAGAACCTCATTAAGCGTCCTCTTCCCCTCTGCTCTCATTCATCTCTCACACTCTATCCATCACACATTCAGACAAGTGAGCTCTAAACACACTTCTCTGCACATCACTCATTTTCCAGGTCTCCTCTAAGCCCATCCCGGACTTTTAACTGTGCTCATTTTGAACCACGTCTTGCTGTCTGTCAACATTTTTTTATACATAAATCTGCTTGTTGAGAACTTACTTCTACAATTCAATTTCTACCAGATGGTCATGGTAATAAAACCAAGTTGACTGAAAGATTTAATCCCTCCAACATGTCCTGGGTCATCTCCCATTGGGACAAATAAAACGTTTCTCCAGGTAGAAGTCCTGGAGGCATCTAAAGCAGATGCCCGAGCCACTTCAACTAGCTTCTCTTGATATGAAGGGGAAGTGGCTCAATTCTGAGCTCCTCACCTTATCTCTAAAGGCTGAAATGTACTTCTGCATTGAAGGATCTTTCTAATTTAATGGCACATGCCTTGCACATACATAGTCGTGCATTTATTCTTCTGTGTTCTGTTTGTGTTGCTCTGACAAAAACACTTCCAACTAACTGGAAGTGGGGTTTCTATGTGCTGAATTTGTTTGCAGGTAAAAATCACTCCTCTGACCTCTAAAGGTGCTTTAGACGCTAGAGGTCATGGCCTTTAGACTTCTTGTTAGAACAACCGACTCCTATACAAAGAATTGCCAGTTCGATCCCAGCTCAGACCAGGTTGGTAATACCTGCAGGTTACGCACATTCACCAAGCGCAGCAAAGGGTCACTGTAATGTTGTAGCACAGAAAGATAAAATGCCATCCAAACGCTGCTATTTCCACACAGCTTCTTCTGTTTCTGTATTTGGGCTTCCAAAGGACACAACACAAAGAGAGAAGTGCTTACAATTTAATTGTATTAATGTTCCAGAGAATTATAAAACGTATATAGTTAGCATTTGACAAAGGACAGCTTTCAGAATCTCTCTCAGTTCAGAGCTGGATTCAGCAAAACAATCCTTAAAGAAGAAGCAGCTCCAAACATAATAGACAAGTCATAACTTGTGAGTATTTTTATTGGTTCCAATTTGTCTATTACATGCACAGTTTCTAGCGCTAACAAGGATGTAAACAACACGAAATGTTGTTTGGCACCGTTAACAATTTAGCTCCAAATTCCTATTTATTAAACACCCACAATATCCAGCAGCGATGCAATGTCTCTCTATGCAGCCACTTTCCCTGCGTTCTACATCTCAAACAATGAACTAGCAAAAGATATGTGAACGTTTCATATTACACATGCTTATTACCCGAATATATATGAAAGACACATGTCAGATTTAATTTTAGAGAGCAGGCGTAAGCTTCAGCTGTGTCCTCTTCATTTTAGGTCTGATTCAGGCCCACACTGATATGGCTAACAGCTACTCTGACTGATGGTATTTGACAGTACATGGATATTTCAGTCAGATGACATATGTTTTCATGTTAGCTGAGTAGCTGTATATAATCAAAGTAAGATATATGGAAAAAAATAATGTGATTTGTTTTACAAATGAAGCAAGAGCACACATTGCTTTGCATCTTATAAACACAACTATGACTTAAAAATACACTCTGGACCACCCCTTAAAAGAAATGATTACTGAAAGATTATTTGGGAGAACACTTCTGGAGTCTTTATTCTAAGTTTATTCCATACATAGCCTATATTAGAGCAATTGAATTGGACAGAACAGTGAATTGTCACAGGTCAAACAGTCATAATCTTTTACATTGAGGAAAGACTAAATCCAAAACTCAACTAAAACCTTCAACGATATTATTTCGGTGCAGCTGATATTTCTTTTGGGAAATGCAAATCTAGTTCCAAATGATATTTCCCTTGACTCCATCTGTCATCTTAGATGAAGGTTTTCACTGATCTTTTTTTTCTGATTTTGCCTTATAAATAAAAAAGGATAAAGGAAGCGCTGCCCTAAATTTTGAGTAAAAAAAAACAACATTATTTTGGTTGCCTGGTGTTTGGAACCGCCGTCATGAGCACATAAACACGCTGCATATGTGGGCGGTTTGGAATTTCATGTCATTTCATATGCTGTCTGTATCTTCAGGTTTGTTTTGCTACGAGGAACTTTCTCTCCAAGTCTTTTCCTGTCAGTAAGAATCGTGATCTCGGAGTTCTCCTGGCCTCTGCTGTGCTCTGGCTGTTTTCTGATGGAGGCGAGCAGCAGGAACTTGCTCACAGCACTTCCTGCAGTGGAGCCCCGGGTCACTCATTCAAACACAGCGTTCACCTTCTCTCTACTACTTTGTTCTTTAGGGCAAAACTCACTCACCTTGACTTTCTTTCTTGCTTTCTTTTCCCCTCTTGTCCTCTGCTACACACCCCCAAGCACGACTCCTTTCATCCCTCTTTACCTCGCGCTTTCTTTATCGGTCCTTTCTGTCTCAATTTGTTCGAGGACAAGGCTCTGTCTCTGATCTCGCTCCCGCCGCATATCTTCACCTGACAGCAGGTCTTTGTTTCTGTCTCTCTACCTGATACATGCTACATCCACATGCTATAAAGTTGAAGACGTGACAAACGCATTTATTTGTGGACGCGAATCCAGAAGTTGTTACTCTGTAAGTCCAAAATAAAGAAGTCAGTCCTATTGCTTCAAACTAGTAATGTTTGAGATGATAGCCCCTTTCACACATACAGACCTTTATGGAAAATCACCGGCAATTTTCTGGAAAGGTCTGTATGTGTGAACAGGCCCTTTTTGAAAGTATAGTAAATTCGTTCTGGCAATTTTCAGGAAAGAGAAGTTGTAAGATTACCGGTAATTTGCCGGAATGCTGCTCTGTGTGAACGCAGAAGGAAAATTGCCGGAAAGAGTGCGTTCAAGATTACGTGACACGTCTAATCCAGCCAATCAGAACATTCAGACGCATCTACACCCGCACTGTTTATGAAAATAAAAGCCTTTGAATACTTTTCCTGACAAATTTAGCTGTTAGATTTCAGTCAGATCACGTTTCTATGTTCCTTCTTAATGCCAACTGTGTAAAAAATGATCAATAAAACACTTATGATAAACCGCTGCTTGTTTACCTTCAAGCCCTGCTTCAGTTGCTGTTGACGCATGTGCACATGAAGGTGTGCTCCGATGAGCGCCAGCACACACACATAGCATGTACATTGCGACATGTGAAAGTGTTCCTCCATATGTTTTCATTGAAGTTGATCACAATAACAGAATTTGTAATGTAGTCAAATGTGTAAACATTTCGCTAAGGCTCGCGCTTCTGCCTTTAGATGTCTATGGTACAAAGCAGCTGCATGAATACTAAATCTATAAATAAAAGTAAAACCATCAACAAAAGTCCGCCTAACCCATTCTATGCATATATATTCAAGCTCAGCTGTTTAGAGGTCATCATTTTGGTAACAGTGTTAAAATTTACTGGTATTTTGGAATGAATGTGTGAATAATCTTTTTCGGGAAATTTCCAGAACATCCTTGCCTGTGTGAACAGCGCTTTTTTGAATTTACCGGTAAAGTCGTTCTGGAAATTTTCCGGATATTTACTGGTATTACTTTGTGAAAAAGGCTAATGAGCTCCGGTCGACCATGGCTTGTTATTATATGTATATATTATTACAATGTATGGCTCGGCTGTGTATTTAAAAATGGAGCTTTCTTTGTTTTTATTCTCCTGGCTTGTACACACACTAGTGACGTTTCTCTTTAAACCAATAGCATTCAGCTGCACATCAAGTCTTTTGGAACCCTTTTGTTGTGCTGGGTACCTTTTGGAAAGAGTATCCAAAAAGTGGTATGGTACGGTTCACTTTTTGGTACTGTTTGACAGTGGAAATGGATATGAAAGCATACCAAACCATAACATATCATACCGTACCAATCAGTGGAAACAGGTTCTAGCTTATTCCAATGAGCTGTGCTATCTGCAAAATCTAAAATCGGCATTTTAAACAGTTAAACTATATAGTATGAGATAACACACACAGCTGCCTAAAGAACTCCAATTTCACACGGTTTAAAGGTAGCTCACGTGCTCAGTATACTGTATCAGTTCAGTATGCTCACCATGTTACATAACTGGCCCCTGCTGGCCATGTATTTCTTGTGTTAGACCATGTTGTGTTTTCACGCACTTTACTGTGGAAATGTGCGATTTTTCTTTAAAACACCCGAGCGTTCTCAGTAGCCATATCTGTATATGGTTGAAGTCAGAATGGGGGAGAAGTTTAGGGTTAATTAAATGCAATTATCCATAATATCAAAATCAAAATACATATAAATAATTGTAATTACGCTGAGAAGCCTCTTTACAGTAACTTACCTATAGTTTTACAGTAGCAGAGCCATATTCTTTTTTAAGGTAAAATACCCTTTTCCGCATTTTATTTTACAGTAAAACAATTTACAAAACAGAATACAGTACTTTTACTGTAATTTATTTACATTCCACACTAGAAATACAAAACCTTCATTTTTTTTTTTACAATTGAATTCAATAAATTCCAAACAAGTGACTCATTTTTTATTTCATCAACGATCTCATTTTTGTCTTCAACTACAGTAATGGTACTTGATTAATTTGATTACAGTATAATACTGCAAATTACTAATGTGCAGTAAGTTACTGTAAAAGTTTCAAAATGACCCACATATTACAGTAGTGAACTGTAAAGAATGTATGTGATATTTTGCTGGGCGTTTTTCCAGTAAATAACTGTAAAACTGAGTAAAGTCTAACAGTGTACTATAGTAAGTGTATGGAATATGCGTAGCTGCTTCCCCTTACATTAAAGTGCTACCAATTATTAAATGTCTGCTGCTGTGATGTTGGTTGGTTGGTTGGTTGGATAGATGGATGGCTGGATGGATAGATGGATGAATGGATGGATGGATGGATGGATGGATGGGTGGATGGATAGATGAAAATCAGGTAGGCAAGTCAAATGAACCAGCATATTCCAAATATTGCTGAAGCACATGTCATTTGGTGCCTGACTTCATACATTTTGGCATACAATAGTAAATATATTTTAGTTCATATTTTAATTTGACATTGATCCAATCAACTGTTCAATAATGCAAATTTTAAGCTGCTGCAACCTCCTAATAGATCAACTTCCAACCTACATTGAAACAGCCATACAAATATGTTGCACTAGAACAGAAATATTAAAAATTAGTTTGTTAAAAAAGTAAACCAGATTGTCCATCAGGTCTGGTAAATAACTGATGTGTTTGCAAAGCTCAGAAGAGAGCTGTATTTAGAAACAGTGTATAAGGCCATTCAGTTTCCATGTTCAGAGACTCTAAAGTGAGATTCTACAGATGTGGTGAATCATGTTTTCCTTTCATCATGTGATTGTAGATCTCTTTTTCCGCCTCCATTCGAGCTCGTCACAACACACAGAGTTCTTGGAATCACAGTTAATTGTTTTGCTTTCACCGCTCTTTTTCTTTCTCTGTAATTTCAGCTGAACATGTTTTACCTTCAGAGGCCAGGAGAGCAGATGTGTTATTGAAGAGCTTACTGTTATTGAAGATCTCATTTATGGTGTTGTGTGAAGAATTATAACTTTTAAGAACGTGTGTATTCTTCTAAAACAGGACTATATACTGCACAGAAATGTTAACAGAGATGAATTAGAATTAGAGAGTAACAGTAATTAAATTAAAAATAAACATTAAATAAGTGTTTTAATGAATCAGTTAGGAATACTAATTATTATTAGCATTCAATAATATTGTAATTTAATCAAAGACAATACTACTACTACTACTACTACTAGTAGTAGTAGTAGTAGTAGTAGTAATAATAGCATTATTATTACTATAATAATAATAATAAATATTATTATTATTAAATTGTTTAATTGGTTTGTTTTTTGTTAATGTTTTACTACTACTACTACTACTACTACACTCCAGTACAACAAATATTTTGAAAATAGCATCAATGTGATGATGAGGAAAATGAATTTTGCAGACACAAAAGTAAAAATTTTTTGTTTGATAAATGCTATTTTACTACAGGACAATAACAACAATGGCAACTACTACGATGATGTTAAGAACGACTACTACTACTACTACTAATAATAATAATAAAATGTATTACGCAATAAATAATTGAGTAAATAAATAAAGACAATACATTATTATGTTATTAGTATAATTTTTTGTTTGGTAAGGGCTATTTTACTACACGATGGCAACGAGCGATGATGACGATGACTAATAATAATAATAATAATAATAATAATAATAATAATAATAATAATAATAATTATAAATGTATTGCACGAGCACATAAATGATTAAATAAATAAAGACAATATATTGTTTTTTATTGTTATTATAATTTTTTGTTTGATTTTTTTTGTATTTTACACCACAACGATTACTACCACTACTAATAAATGTATTACACAAGTAAAATAAATGAATAAATGAATAAATAAATAAATAAATAAATAAGATAATATATTATTTTTGTTTCTATTAACATTGTTTTGTTCAATGCTATTTTACTACATGACAACACTGACTATTACTATTACTACTACTACTAACATTAATAAAATGTATTACGCAAGTCAATACATGAATACATAAATACATACAATATATTATTATTAATATTATTATTATAATTATTATTTTATTATTATATTTATTATTATATTTATTATTATTATTATTATTATTATTATTATCATAATTTTTTGTTTGATAAATGCTGTTTTACTATACGATGACAATAAAAAAAAATAAAGACAATATTTTATTGTTTAGTATACTTTTTGTTTAATTAATGCTATTTTACTACACTACAACGAGAACGAGGACGACTACAACTACAACTACTACTTTAATAATAATAATAATATTAATACTAATAATAATGTAATTAAAAAGCAAATAAGTGAATAAATAAAGACTAAATATTATTTATTATTTACTCAAGCAACACTCCAAAACATCTGCAAACCTTTTTCAGACCCTTGAAGCAAAAAAGCCATGTTCAACATTCAGTTGTGAAAAAAAAAAAAGACTGTTTGCCAGAGGCTGAGCTGAATTTGCAGAGCCAATACTGAAGCAAATACAGAAAAAAATAAAAATCTCAGTATGCAACTTTCTAACACAAATACAGGCTGACTTATAGAAGGCATCTGAGCAGTGCTCTCCCAGACTGTGCTGTGATAAAGCGACGCTTCACACCAAGCAGTAAAATCCTGGCGATTACGTAACAAGTGCAGCTTTTTCTTTCAGCTTCAGCTCCTGCTTAATCGCTCCTGATTAGATTGATTTCTTCTTCTTGTACAGGTAATTTGCAGCAAGCGGAGGCAGAGGCAGAGGTGTCTGCTAGAGCTGGAGAAACAGAGAGAGTCGCAGAAGACAGACAATTTGTTGTGCTGTAAATCCACCTAAAACCTCAGCTGCCCTCTGGCTCAGGACAGCTATAAAAAGAAATGCAATTGTAAATTATTCAAAACGCTTCCAATTTAAAGGTGATCCATCAATCACGCTGAACTTGGATTTATGGCCGTGCATGGCTTTTTGGACATACAGTAGCACATACAATGGTAAGTCTATAGTTCTATTCAATTTCACTGTCTTCGCATGTTATCATTTGATTGAATAGGTGTTATCAGTGGTTATCAGCTGATAAATATCGGCCAGTAGGGGCCTTCTGTGCCTAATAGTAGGCTCAGAATGCTTTTATCATCCATACACATGGTTAATTAGCTATACTAATAGAGAAGACTCCAGATCCAGATCTGTTTTACACTACTGTGATGGTTGGGTTTATGGTTAGGGTAGGGGTAGACGTTAATTAAATACAATTATTGGTCAATTTAATAAACAATATAAATAGTTCTCATAGTTAATCAGCTATAATAATAGAGAAGACTCCAGATCCAGATCTGTTTTTACATTACGTGAAGGCTGGGTTTAGAGTTGGGGTAACGTTAATAAAACATGATTAATGGGAAATTTAATACATATTATAAATAATTCTCGTTAACTTTCAGCAGCAGTCATATGCGATCTATAGCTGATTAGCCATGTGAATGGATGATAACAGCCTTCTGGGCCTACTAGTAGGTGCAGAAGGCCCCTTATGACTAATATCTATCAGCTAATAACCACTGAACAATCAATCGAGTAATAACATTCAAATTGAGTAGTTTGAAAAACAGTATGCAAAAACTGAAAACAGTATGCGAGAAGTTCTCGGATGACCTACTACTTCCAGCGAGATTCTGTGGTACAATGGATGCTACGCTATCCCAATGAGAGAATTTATGAATATGATTCACCTATAGCGTATGTGTTTGGACTATGGGGGAAACTGGAGCACCTGGAGGAAACTCACGCCAACACGGGGAGAACATGCAAACTCCACACAGTAATGCCAACTGGCCCAGCTGGGACTGTGAGATGACAGTGCTTACCACTGAGCCACCATGCCGCCCCTCTATTTCTGCATTTTATCAGTACATATAATAACAACATCTAAGATACGACGCTCTTTTTGACATTTACTTTAACCCTACTTTTAAAATACCTGTTAAATTTTAATAGAGCAATGAGCAATCCTCATTGGAAAACAAGCTTTAGATATATTATTTGGAGTGCCATCCAAAAGTTGCGCTTCACTGGTTCAGTTCCTCATTATGAAAGCATCAAGCACTGTTTGCATAGCTAAACTGATGGACAGTGGGTTTCCAATTATGCCAGTTGGAAGCAGGTCGTTACAAACACTGCTGTTACATTTCATTTAGGATTTTATTGTTTGGGCTTTAAAAATATTATGTATTGCCAAATTCCTTTCTTCCTTCATTTTCCTTTGTTTTTTCCTTACTTTTTTTATTACCTTCCTTCCTTCCTTTGGTAATTACTTACTAACTTTTGCTTCCAAATTCCTTTCTTCCTTCCCTTTTCCTTCTTTTTTCCCTTACATTTTACTTACAATGACTTAGCCAAAAAGAAAATTAATACATTTTCTTCCCTCCTTCTTTTTTACTACTTCCTTCCTTTTTTACTTGCTTACTTTTCCTTCCTTTTTCTTTTTTTCATTGCTTCCTTCTTTCCTTCCTTCCCTCCTTCCCTTTTGTTTCCTATTTCCATTCCTTTTTCTATTTCCTTTCTTTTGTCCTGTTTCCTTACTTTCTTTTTTCCATGTCCTTCCTATTTTCTTCATTCTTTTCTTTTTTTCCTATTTATTTCCCTTTTCCTTCCTTCCTTTTTCCTATTTCACTCCTTTTTATTTCCTTCCCTTTTTCTTCCTTTATACCTTCCTTCCTTTTTACTATTACCTACCCTTTCCCCTTTCCTTCCTTCCATCCTTACTTGCTTACTTCCTTTTTCCTTCTTTCCTTACTTCCTTTCTTACTTCCTTTTCCTTTTTCCTTCCTTTTCCTTCCATCCTTACTTGTTTAATTAATTTTCTTCCTTTCATCCTACCTGCTTTCCTTCCTTACTTGCATACTTTTTTCCTTCCTTTCTTCATTCCTTCCTACCTCTCCCATTTTCTTCCTCCCTTTCCTCCTGACTTGCTTACTCTTTCTTTCTTTCTTTCTTTCTTTCTTTCTTTCTTTCTTTCTTTCTTTCTTTCTTTCTTTCTTTCTTTCTTTCTTTCTTTCTTTCCTGCATGCACTAATAACATATCAATACTATTGCAATATTTATTTTTTATGTTGATGTTTTGTTCAACATCTGGCTGTGAAAGTCACAAGTGAAGTGAAAATGACTCTAACATCTGACCTCAGGAAGGCATTACCCCATGCATAACCGCATCAGTGTAAATCCCATCCTCAGCCTCTCGAATTGTACCAATGTCACTTCACATATTGTGATCTAAGCCACATATCCTTAGGGAAGACCTGTCCCGTTCCTTTCCTTCTCTAAAGCAGACAGGCTGTAATATAACAGAACCAATGCCTCCCGCCTGCCTTGAACGGCTGTTTTCTGTGTGATTTATAGTTATCAGCAATGCTGATCAAGGTCGACCGTGCTGCTCATTTTTCACCACCTGCTGTCGTAACCCAGAACGCGAGCCGGCAAGCCACAGGAAAGTCTGCCCCAAGCAGCCACATTAAAGAACATGATGCTTTATTATACAGCCAAGGCTGTCCATCATAAAGCTGAAAACCCACATACTGTACACACACTGGTCAGATGTACAAGATTATTCGAATAGACACTTGCAAAGCCTACAGAAAGTGTTAGAACTTTAAAGTATTACTTAGAATACACACTAAGCTATTACACACATTAAAATTACACACTATTACAGACATTAAAAATACTGCTAACTTTTTACAGAACTCTCATTTTGCATGCTATCTCAAATCAAACTTGAAATATAAACTCATATTTTTTCTGGGACATTACATTAATGTTTTCCTGTGTTTGTATATGGAAAAACAAATATTGAACACATTACAATTTTTTTTTTCATGACTTCATAATGTATAGCTTGTTATATGTTTGAGCATGCAACTTCCCTTTTCACCTCAGTAAAGCTCAAAGTGTCTTCTTTCCAATGATACCCAATGTGTGTTTGTAGCTTACTGGAGTCAAGAACTGTTACTATTTAAAGTTAGGTAGGTGTAAATCCCCAAAAGTGAGTGCTGGCTAACAGTAAGCTACAATCACAAATTGGGTATTATTGTGATCATCCATGTCATCTAAGTATCAGCTCTCCTTTAGAAATATTCTCATCTTCGCTTCTAACAATCTATCAAAACTTTCTTCAGCAGATTAAAACTTCACGATCCATTTCCTTTGTTCCCTTATTGCAAACCAGCAGCTCTGCCGTTAGCTTGAACTGTGAGCAGCAGGGAGCAGGTGTGTTGTGTGATGATTGACAGGTTACTGAGCCAGTGGCAGCAATACGAGAGCAATAACACGACTGCCAATCATTAGGGAAAAAAAAAATCATCCAGCCATTGGCTAAATTCTTCTTCAGACAAACTACCGGAAGTAGGAAGCGTGACTGACTGATCGATAGCAATGATTGAGAGACAGCATATGCCAAACGTCTAAACTAGGGGTCACCAATCTCGATCCAGGAGGGCCAGTGTCCCTGCAGGGATTAGCTCCAACTTGCTTCAACACACCTCCCTGGGTGTTTCAAGTATACCTAGTAAGAGCTTGATTAGCTTGTTCAGGTGTGTTTGATTAGGGTTAGAGCTAAACTCTTAGGACACCGGCCCTACAGGAACAAATTTGGTGACCACTGGTCTAAACACTTGACTGCTTTGTTTGGATTTAGTAATACCGTTGACTTTTTATTCAGTTCGTGGTCTCATTTTATCTGTAACACTGTAAGCTATGACATCGCCTTGCTTTTTACTACAAAGATGCCATTTTCGGGTGTAAGTGCATGGTAAACTAACCGGTCTCCAGTAGAAACAGTGACGTCAACAAACGAATAACCATCCAAAATTCACACTATTGTGTCAGTGGATTAAATATGTTCAATGGGATGTTTTTCTGTGGAAAACTGGGCACAAGACATTATAAAGTTGAAGGGGGTATGTGATTTGAATGAACTAATGTTCAGTTATCATAACTCAATTATCTGACAATCTGTATCAAGTCAAATCCCCCCACACAAACACATACACACACAAACATTGGGTTTCTTGAAGACTTGAGGCATAATTATTTTACACCGTACAGATATACTGTCCTCCCACCTCTTAACACAACCCTCACTGAAAACATTCACCGTTTCCAAAATACTGAATTCTAGATGATTTATAGAATCCCTCATGAGGACCAAAACATGTCATAAATTACCAGCATTGATATACTTTGAGGACATTTGGTCCCCACATTGTTGTAAACAGCACACGCGTACACTCACGCACACCCACATTTTTGTCTTCAAGGCACTCGCCTAGATTCACAGAATACATAAACCTCATGGATATTTGATCAGGGCTTCTTTCTCAACCTCTGTGTACCGAATCAATTAACCGGCCCCATAATTCTCATGCAGCCTATACACTGTGAAACTTCATGTTTTACGAGTCAATCACTCTGTGCAGTATCGTAAGGCAGTACAAATATTAAGCCGTTTCCTTCTGAATGGATTTTTCATCGCAGTCTAGCTCATACTTTGTAGTAGAGCAATTGGTGCGTGGAATCATACCATAAAAAACACACATTTTTGATGATGTGTATGCATCGACTGCATGCAATGTGGCTGAAACAGAAGGTGTGAGCACTAATCTAATTAAGTGCTGATTGAGAGCAGAGGTCACCTCCCACACACACCACACAAAAGGAACAAGAGAGATTTATTATGAAAACACATGCTGACAGCCGCTTCACACAGTACATGCGAGTGTAACCCTGCTCGCCACATTATCTCTCTGTTTTTCTTGAACCCTGTCTACATGGAGCACATCCACCAGCGTGACGCTAGCTCATTTTAGCATGCTTTTGTTTGAGTTCAATGCGGTGCATTTCTGTCGTGAACACTCTCGGGATTCAGTATGATAATGATTATGTACACTCACCGGCCACTTTATTAGGTACACCTGTCCAACTGCTTGTTAACCCAGATTTCTAATCAGCCAATCACATGGCAGCAACTCAAAGCATTTAGGCATGTAGACATGGTCAAGACGATCTGCTGCATTTCAAACCGAGCATCAGAATGGGGAAGAAAGGGGATTTAAGTGACTCTGAATGTGGCTTGATCTGAGTATTTCAGAAACTGCTGATCTACTGTGATTTTCACGCACAACCATCTCTAGGGTTTACAGAGAATGATCCGAAAAAGAGAAATTATCCAATGAGTGGCAGTTCTGTGGACGCAAATGTTGACGCCAGACGAGAATGGCCAAATGTCAGACGATGATCAGACTGGTTCGAGCTGAAAGAAAGGCAACTCAAATAACCACTTAAATAACGCATGATACGTCCAACCTTGAGGCAGATGGGCTACAGCAGCAGAGGACCACACCGGGTGCTACTCCTTTCAGCTAAGAGGAAACTGAGGCTACAATTCACGCAGGCTCACAAAATTTAGACAATAGAAGATTGGAAAAACGTTGCCTTGTCTGATGTATCTCGATTTCTGCTGCGACATTTGAATGGTAGGGTCAGAATTTTAGCGTCAACAACATGAAAACATGGATCCATCCTGCCTTGTATTGATGGTACAGGCTGGTGGTGATGGTGTAATGGTGTGAGGGATATTTTCTTTGCACACTTTGGGGCCATTAGTACCAATAGTACCAATGAAGTCAGAATTCGCAAACGCTGCCACTGATTCTAATTCTGTGTTCACACCAGACACGTCTTGCATGAATAAATTACGCTATTCGCATGTAAATAGACATGTGAACGTTTTGAGTTTACTCGCTTCTTTGAAGTGTCAAATTCTCTTCATAATGCGGATTCACATCATAGGCAGGGTAAACGTGGAAAATCCTCAATTCGCACCTCTTCATTTGCACCATTCACATCGCAGGATGTCTATTCACATCTTTGCATTGACTTAACAAGTTAATCACTCACGCTTGACGCTTCATAACACCACCAGCACCATAAGGCTATTGCTGCTGAGGTTATGTTTACACAACACTATTTTCTTCTAAAAATGAAAACATTGTATCTGTTTTGATCCAAAATTGTCATAACGATCTATCTCAGAAAACAAACTTTCGAAGGTTGTACAGCGTAAATGAAAAAATGGTCCCACTTTATATTAAGTGTCCTTAACTGCTATGTACTTGCATCAAAAAATAAATACAGTGTACTTACTGTGTTTATAATGTATTTGAGAACACTTGGGGTGCTTTTGAGTTGGAATAGAGGTTGGGTTATGGATAGGTTTGATGGCATGGGTAGGTTGAAGGGGGGTTGAGGTGTAAGGGATGGTCAACAGTGTATTTACAAATGTAATTACAAAAGTTAATTACAGATGTAATTGCATTTAATCAAGCATATGTATACAGTAAATACATGTATTTACACAATAAGTACATTGTAACAAACTATTAATTTTTGTGTAAGTACATATTAGTTAAGGTCACTTAATATAATGTGGGACCGAAAAATATATATATATATATATATTATTTGATACCTGACTGAATGTTAAACACCTAAAAATGAAGAAAAGTAACTGAATACAGATAATCTAATATATAAATCCAATATCAAACCATATGCCTGTGCCACACGTTTGTTATGTAATATCATTATGCCACTATTCATTCATTCATTCCTTCATTCATTCATTCATTCATTCATTCATTTTCTGTCAGCTTAGTCCCTAAACAATCCGGGGTCGCCACAGCGGAATGAACCACCAACTTATCCAGCACGTTTTTACACAGCGGATGCCCTTCCAGCCACAACCCATCTCTGGGAAACATCCACACACACATACACACAGACACTCATACACTATGGACAATTTAGCCTACCCAATTCACCTGTACCGCATGTTTTTGGACTGTGGGGGAAACCAGAGCACTCGGAGGAAACCCATGCGAACGCAGGGAAAACATGCAAACTCCACACAGAAACGCCAACTGAGCCGAGGTTCGAACCAGCGACCTTCTTATTGTGAGGCGACAGCACTGCCTACTGCACCACTGCTTCGCCCTATGCCACAAATATACTATTATATATTATAAGCAAGTACTTAACAAAGACAACAATAACAAACTGTAGGGCTGTGTTTGCATATTTGTGCAGGTGCATAGTTGGCATGATCTGGCACGCATACTACAACATTGCTAAAACACACTTCATTATAAAACACTGGCATCTGTACAGAAAACATTTTCAAAAACTCAAAATAGAAATTTACATTTTAGTAAACTTGCTGTGTGAAAGTACCCTAAATAGAACCTTGAGTTAAACACATCAGCATCCATATCCCTAATATTTCAAGATTGGACTGAATTATGGGATCAAATTCTACAGTATGGACTTAGCATAACATGTGTGTTTGATGTCTTCAAATACGGCTAAAGTAGGCATCTCACTTGGTTTTATAATTCCTTATTTACCTCAAAATTAAATATTGTCCATCTCTGAGGAGGCTTTTGGTAGATTTAGTCATGTCGTTAAACATGCAGAAAGTCTCAGGGTTAAAAAAAAAAATAACTAACTCAAATGCAAATGACTCAACCTACAGCTTCATTTGAATTCTGCACAAATCCCTCAGCAAAGGCCAGCAGCTTTTGTTCTGACGGTTGTGAGTATTTAGACACCAGGGGGCGCTGGACTGCTTGAGGTTACTCCGAACTTACCACGCGAGGCAACCTCATGACTCCCATCAAGGTTAAAAGACATTTACTCCACAAATCACACTCTTGTTTGCTCAACAGCATTTAGCGAATCTCTGTGTACACGCTCGGTGTTCGTCAGGCTCTTAGAG
>NC_141044.1:6900000-7030000 GCF_052040795.2 Danio rerio
GTGGCACCTAACCCCACCCCTATCCCCAACCGTCATTGCGTGATGAGCAAATCGTACCAATTTGTACAAACTAGATTGTACGAATTCATACGAATAAGCCACTAAATCAAAAAGTTACGGATTGCCGTGAGATTGCGTTAACTTAGCCCTAAAGAAGCTCACCCACCCCACTCAACCCAAAAATATATATAATTCTAATTCAACCTGCTAAAATACCGCCTCTTTCAAAAGGTGATCTACTCTAATCTTAATAATAGAATTATAAATCGTTTCATATTAAATAAAGGGTTTTAGAGTTGACAGTCTTTTAACAATAAATTGTGAAGCTTTGTGACTTGTAACACCAAAAAGGAAAAAAAAAAACATTGATAAATGAACCCACTTCTCATTTATTAGTCTGTTATGAGCCATCTCATACCTCTTGAGCCTCCAATTTCCCCCTGATTTGCAGTTTCTGCAAATGTAATTTTCTGCATGTCTTCAAATCTGAAAATATGATTAATTTTGTAGTGTGGGTTGTTATCCAATGTGATACAAAGCTACATACATGTTCAATTGGACTGAGTGATTAACTAAGGTGTAGTGTTGTCAAGATACAGGAGTTTCTGAATTCAATACCTTGCAAAATATTGTTATTCAATAGGCTACTATTTTTGATATAATACATCCGTATCAAAAATTGTACAAAAAAATAAAAATAAAGATCTACATGCTGGAAATATGTTTACTTCAAATTTCTTTTGAGGGAGATTTTTTTCAGTTTTTCTCAAAATAGGTTGATGTGGGCATTGTAGCACTTTAAATGCATGTAATGCCTGTGTAACTGCTTGCTGTTACTTTGTACATTATAAGTTGTTTATGTTTTCAAAGATTTTTTTGTTGTTGAGAAAATAAGTTACATGTATTATTTGTGAATTTATTTGGTTTGGGACTTTTATTTTGAAATCTCTGCAGCTGTATGACATGGCTGACTGGCCATGAGGTTATCACTTCCTGTTAGCATGCAATCGGCAAACATGAGTTGTTTGCATGTTCTCTTCAATGGATGTATTGACTTCAACAAGGACTTCAAGTGATTTAAGGAGCCATTCAGGACAATTTCTTTCGTATAGCATGCAGCCAACGAGTTTTCACGGTGGATTTGGGGGAAGAAGTCAACAAATAAACCAGTAACACAGAAACCACTTGTGCTAGCGTATGTTTGAGGGAAATTACAGCCTGATTCATTCCTACTTGAGCAGAAATTGCATATATGCCTCACAAAAGTAGTAGTACATTCCAGGAAATCCCTAATATGGATGAAGGCATCCAGCAATTGCTGTAGTTGAATGAAAAATAAGATCTGAATAAACATGAAAAGGCTTTAACTGATCATTTACACGACTGTGACAATAAATGGTTTATATATATTCTTCCAGACATCTTGGTTATTTTCATAAAAAAGTCGATTTAAAATCTGATGCTAACTGACATAGCATGTTACAGTGGAATATAGCTATACAATAATATGCTAGATGCATGAACTCACTGTGACTTAACTGTTACAGAAACAGATGTGACTGGCTATATAACATCTAGATAAATATGTCTAGATATCTATATCATATCTAGAAAGCTAGTATAGTTTACGTTTTTCTGACTAATTTGCATGTACAGCTGACTAATTACACGACACAAACGCTGCGTTAAGTGCAATTTGCGTGATGTATGTGGTCATTTTAAGTACTTGGATAACAAAATAAATGGTTCTGTGGGTCTCAACCACCAAATCTAAGCTTTATGTTGTATTGGATTCGAGTCAGTTGATTGGCTGGGCCATTCTACAGCTTGATTTTCTTTCTCTGAAAGCATTTGAGAGTTCCCTTGGCTGTGTTTTGGATAATTGTCTTGCTGAAATGTCCGCCCTGATTTCATCTTCATCATCCTGGTAATGTAGATGTTAGAGTGGATCAGCTAATATTCATTTACACTGATGAAGTGCGGAGGGTTGCTGAAGAACTACTAAGCGATTTCGGCTACTGTCCGAGCTTTCACTAGTTCAACCACTGGCTGTCAAACTTTCATACTGCACCTTTAAATGATTCGAATGAATGACTACAAGCAAACAGACACGCATATGTTATACATGCTTCCATGCATCAACAGTTGGTTGAAATAGATTCAGATTTAGCAGATGGTGGAAGTTTATTGTAAACGATTTGAGGACTTAATAGTTGGAGAAGTCCAGTGTATCTTGTCACTTTTCCAAAAGATTATGAATCATTTTTGAATAAAATACACTTTATTTTGATGGTACATTTGAGTAATAGTAGACTGACTGCATAATATCTGTTGATCCTGATCCTTCAACAGACATTTAACCGACTTTGTCAACATACACTAACTCTAACCCTAACCCCAACCTAACAGTCCACTTATAATCTAATGAGAATTAGTTGGCATGTAGATGCAATGTAACTTCAACAAATGGACCATCAAAATAAAGTGTGAGCAAAATATGTATGCCTGAATGAACTGTTCACAGTAATGTAAATGGAATCAAGGGTAAATTTCATTTAGGGGTGGTCAATTCATAAGAAGAGGCAATCTATCAGTACAATATGTGCCTTATATACAGTTGTGTGGAGAAAGTTATGGTTAGGGTAATACATTTTATGGTTTGCTATATCTAGACATAATATAAATCCGTATTGGCAGGGTTTGAAATTTGAAAGATGAAAGAAACATCTCACTGTGTTATTATTTATTCAACAAAAATAGCGGAGAGAAAAGATATGAGATATAAGACAGACAAGCCATGGGTGAAAAACTTAGGACACCGTATGATTCAGATGCCTGTAGATCTACTTTTAGCAGTAATTTCTTAAAGTAAACATTTTCAGTATGACCTAATCAGTCTCTCAGATCAAACTGGAGGAGTATTGGAGTGCACATCTCTAGTCACAGCATTTCAGTAAGCAACAAACCTAAAGGCTACAGACCATCAAACTGCTAAACTGTCTGCCCATGATCGGTTTATGCATTTGATTAACAGTGCCAGACTTATTTTTGTGAATGATGGTGTTCATCTGAGGTCTTATTCTACAAATATTAAGACCTTCTATGCATTTATGTAGGAATTTATTAGAGGTGTAACAAGATTCTAACTGATTCTGAAAACTCTCATAGCAAACCAAGGTACCCGGATTATGCTGCTAATAGTCAAGTATCACACATACACAAATTACATAGATAGATAGATAGATAGATAGATAGATAGATAGATAGATAGATAGATAGATAGATAGATAGATAGATAGATAGATAGATAGATAGATAGATAGATAGTAACAGATAGACAGATGGATAGATAGATAGATAGATAGATAGATAGATAGATAGATAGATAGATAGATAGATAGATAGATAGATAGATAGTAACATAGATAGACAGATGGATAGAGATAGATAGATAGATAGATAGATAGATAGATAGATAGATAGATAGATAGATAGATAGATAGATAGATAGATAGATAGATAGATAGATAGATAGAAACATAGATAGACAGATGGATAGATAGATAGACAGACAGACAGACAGACAGACAGACATACAGATAGATAGATAGATAGATAGATAGATAGATAGATAGATAGATAGATAGATAGATAGATAGATAGATAGATAGATAGATAGATAGATAGATAGATAGATAGTAACATAGATAGACAGATGGATAGATAGATAGATAGATAGATAGATAGATAGACAGACAGACAGACAGACAGACAGACAGACAGACAGACAGACAGACAGACAGATAGATAGATAGATAGATAGAAATAAATAAGCTAACTTAATCATGCTTTACAAATTCAAGTGGATTGAACAAAAAGCAATCAAGTTATCTGAAAGAAATCTTAAGAATTGTGTTGATTTAACTTATTTAGAATAAGCTGTTTGAACACGCAGAACTAGTGTACAATGATTTCTACAAAATATTAAGCCCCAAAGCTGTTTTAAACAATAATAATTATAGTTTCTTCAACAAATCGGCAAAATTAGAAAGATTTCAGAATGATAATGTGACTCTAAAGCAGGTCGCACACCAGAAGCGCCGCTCGGCGACGGGCCGCATAGCGCCACGCAGCGCCATGCATTTTAGAATTCTAAACATAGGTGTCTATCAGGGTATACACACCGGCGCCGCAAGTCGGTGGCTGTCGGCGGCGGCCAGCCAGGACTCAGGACCCAGTTCATATACCAGCCGCGCCATAGATTAGATTCATGTTAAATATCGTGCGAATGTGCGTGTCTGGTGTGTGATACTTTAAACTGTCATGTGTGTGCCGTGTCACGACGCTGACACTTCTGGTGTGCGACCGGCTTAAGGGTGCTTTTACACCAATAGATTGTTTGTTTTATTTCAAAACAGGGGTTAAAATAGTTACAATTTTGCTTTTTGTTCTTGACGCAGTTCGCTTTCACATGGTAAAGTTTCTAAATGGACCAAAATTATTAACACAAGTCACGTGCGGTGCGAGTAAACTCTCCTCACATTGGTCGGAGTTTGGTTTATTTTCTGGGATTCCGCTCAGCTATCTTCCTTTGTTATTAATGACAATGACATGTTTACATCAGTAATCAAATCACTTGCCTCAAACTGAATAAGACATTAATGTGATTAAGGTCATTGTGTCACAAGGCTTTCAACATTTCCTCAAGAGTTGCATGTCATTTCTGGTGTTTCATTTTTAATTTGTCAACTTTAACTGCAGTTTAACACTTTCACCTTCATTCAGGAACATTTTATGCACGCTGCCCATGACAAATGAGATATTGGATGCGAGTATGAACTGCTGGAAGAGTGTTGTTTTAATGGAATTTAATACCAGACGCCATAAAGGAAAACAAATGAACAAACAAACAAACAAAATTCTCTGTATTTACTATTTGATTGTGGTGTAAAATAGGCATACTCCACATGTCTTAGTCCAATTTCTGTTTAGTTTGATTATGCTTTAATCGGATTAAGGTTATCAAAAATTGATGTTTACCTGGTAAACTCTAAATCGGAGTATTGTCTTAATCATATTAAAATCGGATTATTGGTCTCAATGTAAACGGACTTAATGAGAAATTAGACATTATAAGCGTGAAGGTGCTCTTTAATTTTGAATGGTAACACCCACAGACATAGTCATCACCAAAGACAAATCAGTGGTAAGATTTTATATCTATGGTAATCAGAGGTATATATATATATATATATATATATATATATACACACACACACACACACACACACACACAAACACACACACAAAAACACACACACACAGGCCATCTGAACATTTGTTTTTGGTGGGTATCAGATCGCGATTGTGGTGTTCACATATGCAAAAACAAACTGAGCTAATGTCAAGGTGTGAAAGCACCTTAAATAATGTAGTAATCACACTACAAATTCAGCTTCTCCATGTTCTACAGCCTTCGGTGCATAGACTGCAGGTCTGCAAAAGAAGTTTGGCCAATGGAAAAATGGTCGTGCCTAGCTTAACCTAGTTTCTCACAAGGTTTTTTTTTTTCACTTTCGTCAATTGGTGAAATTTTTTCCTCACCACTGTCACTGTTGGCTTGCTTTCTTTGGGACTTGTGGAGCTGTGCATAGATGGATTTGCTCTTCGGTGTTTGAACTTTCAGCTGTGAAAGTTAACCCACGCTGAATTGAACTGAACTTCAACTCTGAAAACTGGACTGACACATTCAGTTTCAATTTACTAGAACTTATGTTAAGTTGCTTTGGCATAATCTACATGGTAAAAGTGCTATAGAAATATAGATTAAATGAATTGAATTAAATGAAATAAAATTAAATAAATAAAAAAACAGCTAATAAATACATTCTTTGTGTGGATAACGAACTGGTTTTAGACAGTTAAGTTTTGACCTCTTCTGTAAAGAAACCAGATTTTGTCCTTTTTAGGTAATAACCATTTGATCGTCTTTGACGAAAAAGTTTTGCGAAAGATTGTGAGGTGTGAGCATAAAGAGAGAGCTTCCATATCTACACGGCCCAAAGCAGCTGATTAGAGGAGACAGCTCAATGAAGCTCAAACCAAATCAGACGGCTTGATTAATCTACCCGCTGATAAACGCCTTCCTTCTTTTGCATTAAATCACCCGTCTGTATGCAGAACAGACATCACAATCCAGACACATATCCACAAAAATGTAATCACCCTCATTCTGACTTAATTCCGTATTGTAGAGTTGCCACAAAATCTATTTAGAATCCTTCAGACCCAATTAAAATATTTGAATGGTTATTTCATTAGATTAAAAAAGGAAATCTAAGCAGGTCATCGCTGCTTGGAAGCTGCTGAGGCGGTTTTATATATATATATATATATATATATATATATATATATATATATATATATATATATATTTTTTTTTTTAGATAAAGTTCTTTTTGCAAATCATTTTTAATAAGCTGGTGTTTCTGCAATATGTTTCTTTGTAAAAATGAAGTGTGCTTTATTGCTCTGAATGTCCACTTGTAGCATATAGTGTCTGAAATGTCCATGAAAGCCCACTTAAATGTACTGAAAGAGAGTATACTTGACTGTGTTTCTTAACACACTTCAGCACACTTACAATAAGTGTGCTGTTGTATTCAATAGTATATGTACTATAAGTCTTAATTAGATTAAGTACACTTATTTTTATGTGATGACTAACATATCAGAGAAGGCAAAGAACCAATTCAAGCTCGTTCTGAGAATGTAGCCCTACATACATTTCAAAAAGGTCCCAGGAGATACTTTTTTGTTGCAGTGTTTGCTTTCAGGAATCCGCTGAATGTGTTTTTTGAGATCTTGAATTTCTCTTACGAGTGATATTCACACCTGCTCTCCACGTAAATCCAACAGAGGCTGCTGTCGACTGACTGACCAACTCACCAAAACCCCATTCACCACCTTTCCCAAACCCAACCGACAGTGTTTTCAAAAGCACCATTTGACCAGCGCCCGCCCACTTCTCTAAACCCAACCAACAGTGTTTTGATAAGCAATCCAGAAAAAGAAAAGCCCTCGCTTGATTTTTACCACATTCTCACCATTATTTACTTGTTTATTTTATTTTTTAGCTTTTGTTTTTGTTTTACCTGCTTTCTTGAACCGTTCTTCACCGGACTTGAACCCTGTTGTCACGGTCAACTCCTCTCTGCATCTTAAGTTTACTGACGTACAATGTGAGCCACTGGACAAACTGGTAACAGCGGGAAAGCCATTCATACGAAGGTAAGTGGTATAGGCGAAAAAGAACAGCATCATACGTTCATTAGCGTGCCCATAGCGTTCATTTAAAAGACAAAATGCAGCCATAGGTACTTCTAGTTGCATAATTTGCGGCCTCCAGAAATGTATATAGGGCTATGTTTTCAGAATGAGCCTGTTGCTAAGAACAAATAAAATCATTTTATATTATATTACAGTTCATCAGGTTACATATTTATATACGCTATTAGCAATTTCCTGTAGATTTTATAGTGTCTTACTTGCAGTAAGTAACACGTCGCAATTAACTTACTGTAAATTATTTACAGCAATACTGTATTTACATTTACAGCACCATTTATTTAGCTGTACATGTATTCACAAAATTGTATATCTTTACTGTAAAATATACAGTAATTTTCTGAATGAAACTTTAAAGTACAGTAAATGTACCGCATAACTATACTACAGTAAAATACAGTTCAAATTATAGTTAAATACTGTGTAATTTACAAAAAAATTGTTAACAGCGTAATTACAAATGAAACTTGAATTATGTTTTAGGTATTTCTAAAATAGACATATTTGGTGTCATTCTTCTCTATTCATAATTCTACAGCTTATGATCTAGGATGATAACTTGTATGCTTGGTGTAGTTTCAAACCATGAGTTAAAGTTTTGTCTGTCTGTCTTGGGAGCGTACACACCAGCAAGGAGAACAAAGGAAGTTTACAGAGCAACTTTTCCTTTCACGCCATTAATCAGTCAGGAGAGAGTTACCTGACCTGACCTGAGTTACCTGACCAATGCCTTGAAATATCTGTTACACCCCCCACATGATGGCAAAAGTGTCCCTGACACAAAAAGGGGCAGACGGCGTTTCTGTGCCCATGTGACTCGTCTGAGACCACGTTTCTTATTTTCTGGCAAATTAAACACATTAAAGTTTGCGTATTGTGTTTCCTCCGATCTGCGTCGCAAACTCCATGCCAACAAGAAGGGACTCCTTCAAGGACTTTGTCCTCCAAGCATTAGAAAAACTCGTACAACAAGAGAGGACAAAGCCACTAAATTCAGGTATTTAGTCTTGCGTTATGATGTGCCTCTTTATCAAAAAGGTGTTTAATAGTTTGGTGGTCTTTAATAGTTGTGTGGAACTAAGTTAAATTTGCCATTCTTTATTTAAATTATTTTATATCCTCGATTTCTTTTTTTTCTATGTTTTTGTTGTTATATTTTGTACATTTGTTTGTTATATGTTAGGCTAGGGCAACGAAGTGGCGCAGTAGGTAGTACTGTCGCCTCACAGCAAGAAGGTTGCTGGGTCGCAGGTTTAAGCCTCGGCCCAGTTGGCGTTTCTGTGTGGAGTTTGCATGTTCTCTCTGCGTTTGCGTGGGTTTCCTCAG
Organism: Danio rerio; assembly: GCF_052040795.2. NCBI lineage: Eukaryota > Metazoa > Chordata > Actinopteri > Cypriniformes > Danionidae > Danio > Danio rerio. Next base: position 6,908,674 of record NC_141044.1, read on the forward strand.
GGTGCTCCGGTTTCCTTCACAGTCCAAAGACATGTGGTACAGGTGAATTGGGTAGGCTAAATTGTCCATAGTGTGTGTGTGTGTGTGTGTGGATGTTTCCCAGAGATGGGTTGTGGCTGGAAGGGCATCTGCTGCTTAAAAACGTGCTGGATAAAATGGCGGTTCATTCTGCTGTGGCGATTCCAGATTAATAAAGGGACTGAGCCGACAAGAAAATGAATGAATGAATGTTAGGCTAGTCAATAAATCACGCTATATAACCCCATTGGATTGTCTTTGTTTTACCTCACAGAAAAGGTCACTATAACGGTAAAGACCCTTGCTATAGCTTATTAAAATTTGATAAAACTTCTAAACTATTCATCTACAAGAAGTAGTTATAATTCCCTTTCTAAATAAATAATTACAGAGTCCGCTCAATGTTATATTTATTTGGTTAAATTAACTATAAGTTAATTCTGATTATTCAGAATTATTCATAACTTGTTATTATTAATCATTAATATTCATAAATTGGGCTAATTTCGCTACACATATCCAAATTAGATATTACTACATTGTCTTTGTGGTTCCGGTATTTTGAACAGTTTAAAAAAGCTTCTTTATTAGCTCTTTGGAATTTTATGAGATTCACCCAGATCTTGCCTCTCAAATGTTCGAAACCCATGCCTTTGGAGGGAACAAAAGAATCAATACTTTTCGTTTTTACCTTGAAAAGAAAATGAGTAACGCACAACCCTGTCTTCAGCTCCGTCTCTGAATTGATTATGTGCACAATGAGAATTATAGTCCGTTTGTGACTCAATGCTCAGATAATCTGAGCAATCGCATTAGCTACTGGCCAGCTAATGGAAGAACCCGAACTAGAGGAAATCAAACGTCTGCAGATGAGACCACTTACTGCTGATCCACTTAGCGTTGGGGTCGTGAACTTTGAGGTCTTTCTTGAAGATTTCTTCCACTGTCACTTTTTCCTTAAAGGCCAGGCTATCATCCTCACCTAGAGGGAGACAAAAAAGAACAGACTTTCACCATCAAGATCACCAAATTTTCCCGCCTCCGCTATCATGTCAAAAACTCTCCGATTTTCAGGTTCACAGAAGAAGCAAAATACATCTGCATCAGACTGAATGGGCTGACAAACTCTTCTTAGAGGGCAGCCTGGTGTTTTTCCTCTAAAAGAAGCAGTAGTCGCTTCTGTAATGGCAACCGCGGCTCCGGGGCTTGATGTGAAAACCACAGTGCTCTCTTAACGCAGCACTGGAAAGTTCTGACTGTTCCAGCCTCCAGCAGCGCTTGGGCTCATTATCTGGTCCGTACTGCTGCGCTCAGAGCCCAGAGATGGCCTCCATCAGGCCGCCACTGTTTGACATTACCACTCATTCGTTCAGCACACAGCGACTCAACGCCACATCAATACCTAGAGATACTGAACATGCGGCGTTAGTGGAAAAAGCATTTTAAAGAATGCGCCGGCAGAGCTTTGCATTAAACGGCAGCCACATAAGGTGAGAATGCATCTGACAGAGAAAAGCGGGGAAGAATCTATCAACTCGCGCACAGTTCATCTCGCTCCGACTAATATTAGGCTGTCACTTTGACTTGTGTACGTGTGCGGGTATGTGCATGGGTGTAATTCTCCGGCGCTGCAGAGAAGGAACATGGAGGTAAACACAATCAGGCGTCCCTCCGGGCTCTGCTTTAAACCAATTGAATGTTTCATTATTAAAAACGGGCTTTGTGCATTTACAGCCGATGCCAGCGCTAAGCTGATTTATTTAGTCATCATTTCTGCACATCAGATATGATCACGGAGTGCTTTCGCCTAGCGTATGACTCATTTCACATGCATTGGGGAAAAAAGGCAATATCTGATTTGTTCCATTTGTTGTCAGGATGAGCCGGTTGGTGCGTCCTAATTAGAGGACTGTCCAAGAGCCAGCATCTTAAAGTCTCTGCAACTGATGTTGGGGATCAGCTTAGGAAACATTTAGTCTTACTTTGCTTACTGGACTATGGTCTGGTACAGTCTACAGAACAGCCCATTAGACAGAGTGGAGATATATATATATATATATATTTAAAGGGTGACGCAGTGGCACGGTGGGTAGCACGATGGCCTCACAGTAAAGATCTGCGCGGGACTAAATTTTGAATCCTGCTCCCGCCCGCACCCGCCAGGTTTTAGCCCGAACCCGACCGCTCCCACTTATATTAAGAATTTGCTGTCCCGCTGCCCGACCCGCCCCGTTTTCTGCCCGCCGCGCCCAATCCCGCTAAAGAGCGGGGGAGAACAAAACCGAATATCACCCAGCTATACAGTCCAGACAGCCAAGCTGTCTGTATAAACCCACACACAGCACCAAGCACACACACAGACAAAGCTCTCTCTCTCTCTCTCTCTCTCTCTCATAAGTGCGCGCGCACTAACACACACACAAGCACCAAGCAGACACACAGGCGTTTGCTGTTATATCAAATCAAAGGCTTGTAATACCATGTATCAAGTACCAATGTAATACCAAAAGGTTTTATATAAAGGTATATAAATACTGAGTCGCGCCAGCTCCGGGCCGCAGCGCACATTACTCTCTGGCCGATTCCGGCGCGGATGCGGCAGCATCGGCTCGCTTACGGCCGCCACATCTGGACCGATTGATTCGGGCCGGAATCGGGCAGTGAGTCCACAAGCATCCAGCCCGAGTCCGGCAGCCGGAGCCGGGCCAAGTGGTAAGTCTCCGGCAGGCGAGAATCTAGCCGGAACTGGCCCGAGTGTATTTTGCTATCTGGCATAGCTCTCTCTCTCTCTCATTCGCGCGCGCGCGCACTAACATACACACACACACAATCACCAAGCACACACACAGGCAAAGCTCTCTCTCTCTCTCATTTGCATAGCAATATCCGCGATATTGCTAGACAGCCCGCTCCCGTCCCAAATTAAACCAGTTACCGACCGCTCCCGCGATTTATTCGGACAGCCGCGGGAATGCAGACCTCTACCTCACAGCAAGAAGGTCACTGGTTCAAGCCTCAGCTGGGTTAGTTGGCATTTTTGTGTGGAGTTTGCATGTTCTCCATGTAAACGCTTCCTCCGGGTGCTCTGGTTTCCCACAGTTTAAAGACATGTGCGTTAAGTGAATTGGGTGAGCTAAATTGCCTGTAGTGTATGTGTGTGAATGAGTGTGCAAGGTGTTTCCCAGCGATGGGTTGCAGATGGAAGGGCATCCGCTCTGTAAAACATATGCTGGATAAGTTGGCGGTTCATTCTGTTGTGGCAACCCCAGAATAAAAAAGACTAAGCCGAAAAGAAAATGAATGATTATATAAATGGTGTGTTTCAATTCGGCTACCAATGTACATACATAGACAGTCAGGTCCATAAATATTTGGACATTGACACAATTCTAAAAATGTTTGGCTCTATACGCCAACACAATCGATTCAAAATGAAACGAACAGGATGGGCTTTAATTGTAGACAGTCAGCTTTAATTTGAGGGTATTTACATCCAAATCAGCAAAACAGTTTGCATATGCGCCTTCCACTTGTTAAGGGTCCAAAAGTAGATGGACATAATAATAATCATAAATCAAACTTTCACTGTATACTTTATAGCAAAAAACTTTGCAGTCAATTACAGTCTGAAGTCTGGAATGCATATACATCACCAGGCGCTGGGTTTCATCCCTGGTGATGCTCTGCCAGGCCTCTACTGCAACTGTTTTTTAATTCCTGCTTGTTCTTGGGGCATTTTCCCTTTAGTTTTGTCTTCAGTAAGTGAACTGCAGTCTCAATCAGATTAAGTTCAGGTGATTGACTTGGCCTTTGCACAACATTCCACTCCTTTTAAAAAAACTCTGTGGTTGCTTTTGCAGTGTGCTTTGGGTCATTCTCCATCTGCACTGTTAAGCGTTGTCCAATGAGTTCCAAATCATTTAACTTCATATGAACAATATTAAATAGATAATATTTCCTAAAACACTTTTAGAATTTATCCTGCTACTTTTGTCAGCAGTCACATCTTAGGGTTCCCACATGACCGATGCATTTCCATGAAAATATAAATGCAACATTTATAATGACATCCTAGATCACACTGAAAAAAATTATTCAAAGATGATTCCTTGGATTTACTCAATTTCTTTATGTTAAGAGGTGGTAAACAATTTATTTGGGCTGAATTTAAACACACAAATTAAGTTGAACATTACTAAACTTAATTTGTTTGTTTAAATTCAACACAAACAAATTGTTTGCAACAGTTCTGCATGCAACACTTTTTTCAGTGCAGGGATCACCAAACTTGCTTCTGGAGGTATGATGTCCTGCAGATTTTCGCTCCAACCCTAATCAAACACACCTGAACAAGATAATCAAGGTCTTACTAGGTATACTTGAAACACCCAGACAGGTGTGTTAAGGCAAGTTGGAGCTAAACCCTGCAGGGCACAAGACCTCCAGGAACGAAATTGGTGACCCCTGTCCCAGATGTTACAGCTAAAATAAAAATGCCAGATGAGTGTAGGATTTCCATGGCCATATTGTCTTTTGTAGTCTTTCATGATCGGATCTATATATTCTATAGTCTCAGACACACTTTAGAATCAAATTCAGTTATGATATCTGTTGATCTGACGCAGGTAAACTGCATAGTTCTTAGGGCTGCACAATATATTGTTTTAGCATCAATATGCACATATTGTGCATAGGCAATAATCACACGCAGAATCTGCAATGTTGAATTGGTATTATAGTGTTGACATTCATGATTTGGGGATCCATTGCAAGGCTAACATTTGTCAATTGAGCTGCTGTGACTGTGGGGATTTCAAGTCAGTGTAAAGTATTTAAGCATATGAAATAACTTTAAGAAAGATAAGAAAATAGCTTTAAGTAAGATTCTTTGTTTATGAATATATACTGGATAAACTGGTCACTGTAGGTATACAATGTGGTTTTTGACTTTCTATTTTATTTACATCTTTGCTCTAAATGCTTGCGATTGGTTTATTATATTTTATGCAGTTGTACACCCCTACAAAATCATCCTGATGTGTTAAAAAATAACGAATTCCAGAAAAAAGCGATTCATTTCATTTGGTGATGAATGGATGTTGTAATAATATTGATAAAGTAATATTGTACATTGCAATGCCAGTTATTTTCCCAATATCATGCAGCCCTTATAGTTATGCATATATAGCATATCCGATGCCTTCTTAACTGCTGCTTTCTCAACTTATTTGTTTGCTTATTTTATTACTGAGTGGAAGCCTGCAACTCATATTTATAATATACACAGTCATATAAATGTCTCTCGTGACATTGTGGAGACATTGCAAAGTTTGAATACCACTGCAAATGTGTTCTTTTTTTTATTTATTTCTTTTTTTTTCCACATCTATTTAAAGAGCAAAAAATGAACCATAAGTACAGTATATCACAGTGTTGAATTCTATTCTGTTTCTTGTATGTTACATAGGCACAAGAAGACACTACATCAGTATCTGTATCCATAAGTTCCCAGTAGGCTGTTAAAAATTGCATCAGAAGATGCACAAGAAAACTAGATAATCTGGGAATGACATCTAAGCCTGAAATAAATACATAAAAAATGTAGTGTATAAACTAACGCATCACATAAACATTCAGCTATTATGGAGACAAGATATAATAATCATTTCCAATGAGTTCAGTCAAGTGAGTTTCAAAGAGTGACAAAAAAAGGAATTTCTTGGATGCCTATGCAAGTCTTATGCCGCACTGTTGTGTCTCTGTTAAAGCCGAGTGTTGATTTTTTTTCCATGATGCAAAGGCAAGAAATGAGCCCAGCTGGAAGCTTCTCTGCCTGGCTGCTCGCTATGTAGACAGAGGCTGCCGCGTGCCTGGACTGAGCACTATTAAAGCTGAGCTGCCCACCAATGCAGCTAGATAAATAATCATTACTGTAAGCATTCATTTTCAAAAGTACACTGCAATTGTCAGCCGTTTAAAGCAGTCATGTTAACAGCTTTGCAAATAAATAAATAAATAAATAAATAAATAAATAAATAAAACACATTTCACAAAGTTGGCAACACAGGCTCATTGTGAAAATGTACCTCTGCATACATTTCTGGAGAGTGTAAATTATGTAGCCAGAGCTATGTATGGCTGCATTTTGTTTTTAAAATGAACCTGTCCGCTTACTTCCATCTGGATGCCTTTTTGCTGTTACTAGTTTACCCAATAGCTCACCACGTACGGTGGCAGACTTAGAGAGACGTAGAGAGGAGTTGCCTGCAACAACAGGGTTCGAGTCCGGTGAAGAACAGTTCCAGAAAGCAGGCAAAACTAAAACAAACGTTTTAACAAAAGTACATAAACAAAAGTAACTAAAACAAACAAAAGTACATAAACAGGTGAGAATGTGGTAAGATCTGAAAACATGGTAAAAAAATCAGGTAGCCACAAGGGTTTTACATTTTTTGCATTGCTTTTTAAAACACTGACAGTTGAGTTTAGTGACAGGGGTGATAGGGTCAATCGATGCTTTGGAAAACGCTATCGGTTGGGTTTAGAGAAGGGTGTGGGTGGGGGGGATCAGTCGGTCAGTCAGTCAGCTGACAGTGGCCTCTGGTGGATTTCAGCGAGAACATTAGGCATGAATAGCACTAGCGAGAGAAAGATCTGAAAAAGCATAGGCAGTGGTCATAAACAAAAACTGGGCCCTGGGACATATTTCGCACTCTGCAGAAATGTATACAGGGGTATGCATGCTCCGACTTCCCCCACAATCTAAAGACATACAAGTGAATTTAATAAATTAAAATTGGCTGTAGTGCATGTGTCTGAATGAGTGTGTATGGATGTTTGCCAGTGCTGGGTTGCAGCTGGAAGGGCATCCGCTGCGTAAAACGTATGCTGGAAAAGTTGGCCGTTCATTTAGCTGTAGTGACCCCAGATTAATAAAGGCACTAAGCCAAATGAAAATAAATGAATGAATAATTAGAAAGAAAGAAAAGAAACAGACAAAACAAGCGGAATAACATAATCTACAAAAACATAACAGCGGCTGAAGAGGCAGACTTTTTTGAGCTTCTTCTAGACTTTGAATGTGTCGTTGAACTTATTTCTATCTATGGAGGATGAGGAAGCTCTGTATTCCAAAGGCGAACAAATGGGTTTGTAAACCCATGAGGGTGAATTATTAATAAGATGATTTTCATTTTTGAATGAACTATCCCATTACGTAATGGCTGCTAATATAATTGTAGCTGTATTAAATTCAGCCTTTCTTTCAAATAATAATATAAAAAAATACTGATCACAACATTTGAATTGTGATATATATTCTGAAATACATTTCAAACTGTATATATCAGTAGAGTTAAATGCATACAGTGTTTTGAACGCAACCCAGGCTCGTTCTGTAAACGTGCCCCTATATACATTTCTGGACAGTGGCAAATACATCCCAAGAGGTACTCAGTTGCAGTTTTTGTTTTCGCAAATCCACCAGAGGCGGATTGTGTATGCTTTTTAGATCTCAAAAGTGTGCCATTAACACATGCTCTTCTCGCGTAAATCCACCACTGCAATCCGCCTCTGACAACTGACTAACTAACCGATCACCTTTTTCCTTCCTTAAACCCAACCAATAATATTTTCAAAAGCACCAATTGACCCGCGCACTCACTTTCCTGAACCTAACAACAGAGTTTTAAAAAGAAACGTTCTCGTCTGATTTTTATCAAGTTTTCAGATTTCACCACATTCTCACTCTGTTATTTATTTGTTTATTTCATTTTTTTGGCTTTCGTTTTTGTCTTATCTGCTTTCTGGAACCGCTGAGCTCGAACCCCATCATCATGGTCAACTCTTCTCTGAGTCTCTGCGACTATTAACAGCGGACAAGCCGACCATATGGAGGTAAGTGGTCAGCTGGTTAGCGCATAAAAGAACAATATCATACTGACCAGTAGCATTTATTTTAAAGATGAAATGCAGCAATATGTACTTCTGGCTACATAATTCACAATCTCCAGAAATGTGTATAGGGCTACATTTTCAGAGTAAGCCTATGTTGTTCGAATGTCTTTAAATGCATCCAATTGTTCCACTATCTCCCAATCCAATGTAAGATGATTATTTCGATTATCAAGATTACTATTATTTGTTTCCCCAAAATATAAAAACTTTCTGAAAGTACTACTCTATTGAATGCTACACATTTTTAGGCGTTCCATGCATATTAAACATTTGAATAATGTGCCGTGTACACACTATAATGTGCAGAAATACCATGAGGGAAATAGTAGGCTATTCCGCTGTCCCTCATCTAGGGAGATTCTAGCTTTCAGTGCAAGGAGATGTTAATGTGTGAAAATTCCCATATGGATGTCTTTGCATAATTTTAAGAGCAGTGAATAACCTCACCCAGAAATCCACAGGCAAGAAACGGGCGAAAACAAGGACTGTGTAACTGAACACGCAGGAAAATGAGGACGATCACAGGCATTAATTAAAGAACAGCAAGAGCTTTCATAAGCTGGGAGATGTTCTCCACTTCAAAGTCCGAATGGCTGAATGAAAGAAACTTTTGTTGGTTAAGAAGATCACAGTGTTATCTGTAAGACTGTAGGCCTGCTTATTTCATATGCTCTGCTCTTTGTTTGACAGACGTGTGGATCTTACTTGCCAGCCCTTCGGCCCGAAGCTAATGAAACGATTAAGAGGAATCTTCAACCTTCCGGTTGGGTCTATGACTCATTATTTTGCTTAATAGATGCTGCTTCGTTGATGTGAGCCAGAAGAAGAGAGAGTATTATTTTCATCATCTGCTGATATGGAAATGCAACGTGATTGCTTTGAGAAAGTACAATTATTATTAGAGACGTCTGCATTTTTGATGCCCTGACAATGTTTTCATTGAATCGTGTGCCTTGAGAGAGGCAGGATTGTCTATGCATTGTTAGTATTCATGAGAGAGGCTGGTATAACTGACCCAAATTCACCGCTGTCAGCTTGGATATCAACAAAATATTTAAAAGGCGTTAAAAAGTTTTTCTTCTAGGAAGAAATTCTTATGCGACCGCATTGCTAAAAATTCTCGAACAGTCCTAAGGTGACTTGGCTGATCTCTATGTGCAATTTCTGTAACAACAGGACAGAGAAGCGGAAATAACTCCGGGAAGGTTATCTGACAGACCCCCTGCTACGCTGCACAACGGTTCCTGGGAGATTTGCGAGAAAAAGGAGTTTCCATCTCAAACCCTCAAAGAGATGAGCTCCACTGACATGTCCAATTAGCTGTCATGGTGTCAGTCAAGCGTCAGTCTTCCGTCAGACATGTTTCCCTTTAAAAACATAATAATAAAGCCGGGGATAAAAGTAGACCTGACCCAGTTTTTCAGTCAAAGCGCTGATCGAGCCCATCATATCAAGCTATCAGTTACATCAAAGAGAGTTACATCAAAAAAAAAAAAAAAAGAGAAGGAAATCCAGAGTAACTACACTGATGGACTGTGGTGGGGTGTCAGGAGCATTTTGTATCTGGCAGTGTGGATAACGGTGAACTGTTCATCAGCAGGGCAGCGGGGAGGATGCTGAACTGACAGAGGCTCTATTACTATGACCTCCTCCTGGGACTTGCATGAAGGGCAATGTTTGGAAAGTTCAAATTATATTTAGAAAAAAGAGCTTGCGTAAACCGTAGGAACTCACTTTTTTTCACGACATAAATCAACTAAATAAATGCAACATTATTCCGTATAAGAAATAAATTAGGAAAGGTAGCTGGGGTTGGGGAGATTTTTGGCTTAATAAATGTAACAAAAAAAGTGGATAACACGATCACGTCACAGCAAGAAAGTCGCAGGTTTGAGCCTCGGCTGCGTCAGTTGGCATTTCTGTGTGGAGTTTGCATGTTCTCCCCATGTTCGCATGGGTTTCCACCGAGTGGTCCAGTTTATCCCACGAGTCTAAAGACATGTGGTATAGGCTAAGATAAATTGGCTGTAGTGTATGTGTGTGAATGAGTGTGTGCATGTTTCCCAGAGATGGTTGCAGCTGGAAAGGCATCCACTGCGTATAACATATGCTGGATAAGTTGGCGGTTCATTCAGCTGTGGCGATCCCTGATGAATAAAAGGGAACCCAGATTAATAAAGAGATTAAAAAATCTTTGGAAGTACTAATAACTGTTAAGTATTGCGTTGCAATCTGCTCGGTAAGTGTCACACAAAGCTTCTGGGTTCTGTATGGGAAGACTCAACAAATGATAATAAATGTCTACAAAGGAATGTAATACTTGCCAGTGATATATATAGATATATAGATATATAAATATATAGCTATATCCATGCCAGTGATTTGTTAAAATATTGGCGTCTGTGATCATAGGTGGGTAGTAATGAATTACATTTACTTTGTTACATTTTCTTGAGTAAAACTGTTGGGTAACCTGTACTATTTGAGTACATTTAGAAATGTGTACTTTTACTCTGTACTTTTACCTCTCTTGTGGCGAGAGGTTGCTATAGAGACGCGTCTCCCGCTTTCGGTTAGAGCACGTGTGCTTATGTTGGAATGATGGCTGAAGTCGAGGAAGACATGCGAGTTTATACTGCGGTCACACCATGGTCATCTGCAGTTCTGAGAGGACAGTTAAGCTGTCTGTGCAGGGAGTTTATCGGACCAGGTCAGAATTATTAGCCACTCTGTATATTTTCCCCAATTTGTGTTTAACAAAAAGAAGATGTTATCAACACAACACATATCTTTGCCACGATGACAGAACATACTATTTTACTAGAATTTTTTCAAGATATTAGTATTCAGCTTAAAGTGACATTTAAAGGCTTAACTGATAGTTTGTTCTGTAGACAATCAAAAAAGATATTGCTTAAGGGGGCTAATAATATTGACCTTAAAATGGTTTTAAAAACATTAAAAACTGTTTTTTTAGCCGATACAAAAAAATAAGACTTTCACCAGAAGAAAATGCATCACAGGAAATACTCTGAATAACACTGATATATATATATATATGTATAAATAATGAAAAGTAACTAGTAACTATTTGCTTGAGCTACTTTTACTTGAGTAAAAATTTCCGCAAGTGCTTGTACTTTTATTCAAGTATAGAGTTTGGATACTATCCCCATCTCTGTCTGTGATGCAGCATGTCCAGACACTCCATGTTTTATACTCCATGATTTTTTAGAAAATTCACTTTAATATGTGATATAACAAAACATTTACCATAAACAAATATTTTCTCAATTCAATTCAAATCAAGTAGCAGCTTGGACCTGGAAACAGTATTCCATATGTCACGACTTAACAAGCAGATACACTGTAATACAGTGGTCTTGAACCACCGGGCCGTGGACTGGTACTGGTCCGTGGATCAATCTTTTATTTTAAAAAATCATTTATTTTGAAAAATGTCTGTAATCTCTCGCTTACATCTCGGTCACTTGAGTGCCCAAATTAAACCCACATGCAGCAAAATGAGTAAGAAACACAAAACTTTAGTTTCTTTGTAAACTTTGTATGTGAAGGGGAAAAGGCCTAGTAAAGGACCCACAAACTGCCAAGAAATGGATCCGCAACCCATTTGTCAACTAATCAGATGAATCCACCATGTCTCTGCAAGAAGATCAACTGCTGGAGATTGCAAATGACGGCGGCCTTTTAGTGGCCGTTCACATATCGCGTCTTTTTTAGAGTCCGTGCAAGTTTGTTATTTTCAATGGAGGTGTGCGTCTTGCACGCACAAGCGGCGTAAAAATCAGCCTTGATGCGCTCGCGCCTTCCAAATGCACCCAGTTGAATGAATGCCACAAGTGCACCACGAGTCACGTGACAAAAACTGACCGTTCAGATTGTATGGAATATACACATTTCGGTAGACTAATTATCTCAGACAAACACAAACAGAGCGCTCAAACACTGCAGGTGCTTTGTAATTTTCTCCTTAGATAAAACTTGTATTAGAGTGACAGCTTGTCATTCTCTGAGAAAAATTTTGCTTTGATCGTTTTAAAGTGGTAGTTCGCCCAAAAATTTCAATGTTCTCACTATTTACTCACCCTCAAGTGGTTCCAAACCTTTATGAGTTTCTTTCTCCTGTTAAACATCAAAACAAGATGTCTTTGCTTTTCCTACAAATGAAATTAAGGGTTACCACTTCTCAGCTTTCTTTAAAATATCTTTATTTGTGTTTAACATAAGTAAGAAACCCGTAAAGGTTTGGAACAAGTAATGGGTGAGTGAATAAAAACAAAATGATTACTTTTTTGTCTGTAAACTATCCCTTCAATGCTGTAAAAAACAGCCTATTAAAACTTTTATATAGCATATTTTTTAGCCGTCCACTATTTTTATTAACCATACAGAAATGACTCCACATGATCCGCTCAACTGCTGATGATTAATCTGTATGCGCATTATTAAAAAAGAAATACAACGGCTCATTGATGGTGTGCAATTTGCAGTCTTTCCTGCTCAAATCAAAAGGTGCACTTACATAAGTGACCTGCTTTACACCCAGCAGTTTGCAAAGATTTTTGAGAAGCTGTCCCGTGTCCTGTCCCGCAGATTTGGAGAGGCGTCAGAACTCAAGCTAGAGATGCCACCTGCTCAGTCCCTACGGCATGAGCCCATTCACTCTCCTCTATTAACCATGGCTGCCTGAACCGTCCCTTGCTCCAGTTTAGATGTGAAGTAAAAGACTGCAGCCAGACAAGGTGTCCACATGGAAAGAGAATGTAGCGACGCACACACACAAACATCCAGTCATGTTCACAGCGAGAATAAAAACAAATCAAACAGGTTATCTTATCTCAATCTGTGCCTCCCATTAAAAGATTTTCCACTACGTTTATTATTAGAGAGAGAAAAAAATGAACGGAAACGCGGACAAAACTACTCAATTAGTTCTTCAAAGTCTGAACTTGCTGGCTTAATGTAGGCAAACCAGCATTCACAGCACACTAATTAAAGCACGGCTGGGAGATTTTAATGGCTTTCGGAGAGGAAGGGGACGCGGAGATTTATATTGGCCAGTAACAGGCTTCACTGCCCACATACACACTGCAGTTAAACCCTTGAAAGCTTAATCCTGTTTGGTACACAATTTAGTTGCTTCTTTTGGTACCATGTCGAAAAAATACAGAAAAAAAGACAGAAATACAAAATACAACCTAACTAGAGTAGCCTTTTCTTTCCAAAAATAAGCTTATGGTGTCTCTATGTGACGTTTCAGCTCAAATTATGTTTTATAACTCTTTTAAACTGCCCGTTTTAGGCTTTGATTTAAATTGTGCTTAGTGACTGTCGTTTTAAATTCAATTGAGATTCTTTTCAAAAGAGGATGGAGCTATAAACGCCTATGTGTCAGCATAGTGGCAGATTCAAAACTCTATTGGCTGATGGCTGCTTCTCACTCAGGGCTGTTTATGCTAATGAGGGAGAAATTATCACTGATGGGCGGGGCTTGCCCCTCTGATGACACGTACGAAGGGAGAATGTAAGTCAAAGTGTTTCTGCATACTAATTTTATGAGTGCCGTTATAAACAAATATAATTAACAAATGCTTCATAATGCCTGGATATACACTCACTGGCCACTTTATTAGCTACACCTTACTAGTACCGGTTGGACCCCTTTTTGCTTTCAGAACTGCCTTAATCCTACATGGCATAGATTCAATAAGGTACTGGAAATATCCCTCAGAGATCTTTGCACTTAGCCAAAACACATTACCTGAGAACAAATAATAGATTCAAAATGCCAAGGAGTTCTTAGATAGAGACAAGATAAATATATAATTTCATGTTTAACAAATTTAGTATGATAAAATCCAGCGGTAGATCCTTGATTACCTGTCTGACATGCGCTGCTCTCACCTGGGGAGGTGTGCTCAAAGCACCTGCTGACTGCATGGGGCCCAGATGTGTGCATACACTGCAGCGCATGCCAGAGTGTGTGCGTGTGTGTGTGTGTATGGTCGTGCATTTTTAGCGATGAAGTGTGTAAATGTGGCCATATTATATAGTATTTTTTCAGCTTACATTATCATCATCATCATCCCACATTTGCCCAAACATGTCCCAGCTGAAACAAGGTAAGACGTTTCGGATATTAGGAGTTCTGGCAGAATGTAGTGAACTGAGAGACTGCATCTGTTGACACTTGGTTTGTTTGCAGCATTATAAGTGTACGTTTGTGTATGTTTGTACTATGGCCTAGAGGCTCTTGGCCCCGGGGCCTTTGCTCCCAGGCTGCGTACCTGGAGTCAGCAGAATGACAGAGGTGACGATCAGAGAGCAGATGACCAGAATAACAAGCAGTGCGATCGCTATTCCCTTCCAGTTCCTCTGCGGAGGGTTACTTCCCACCAGCTCCTACAGAAAGACATGGACAAAGAGAGAGAAAGCATGTGAGTCGATGAATGCAAATGGGAGGTTAGTCAAGGACAGTTGTGTGTCAGTGTGCAGAACCTCCTGGGAAACTGCTGTTGGCCTAAAACAAATGCTGCCAACCTTCTTGTACAAAAGTGTCAACTTATATGGCACTATTGTTCAAAGTTTGGGACTGGGAGGATTTTTCATTTATTTCATGAAAATAGTTACAATTTAAAGGAGTATATAATAATAATAATAATAATAATAATAATAATTATTATTATTATTATTATTATTATTATTATTATTATTATTATATTGTATTTATGCTATATTTAATTTATATTATATGATTTAGCTAAATAAAAGTATTTAAAAAGAATAAAATAATTATAAAGATATTTTAAAATTACTTAAAATATTTTTAATATTTATAAATATAGTTTTCTTTATCCCAGACTCCTAATTTATTACTATTATTATTATTATTATTATTATTATTATTATTATATTTACTTTATAGTACATACTTTAGCTAATAAAAATATTTTAAAAATATAAGAATTATAGACATTTAAAAATGATAGATAATTTAAAATTCCTAATAAATATTATTTCCTTTATTTTAGACTTTTAGTTTATTATTATATATTTTTTTCTTTGATGAAAATAGTTACAGTTTAAGGGCGTATATAATAATAATAATAATAATAATAATAATAATAATAATAATAATAATAATAATAATAATAATAATTATTATTTGCTGTAGTAGTATTAGAAGTAGTAGTAGTAGTAGTTAAATGTATACTATATTTACTATATATTCTATATTTCAGCAAAATAAAAATTATTAATAAGAGTAAAATAATTATAAAGACATAAATATTACATTAATAATACTTACTTTAAAATTAATTTATAATATTGTTTAGTATTAATAAATATTATTTATTTTATTTCAGACTCAAAAACATGACAAATCACAAAATACAAAATAAACATATAATAACATACAATCAGAAATAAACAAATAACAAAAAAAAAAACATACATTTGTTTTGCAAATACTTAGGATCCTTTAGTGTGGTGTAACTTTAAACCGTTGTTACTGTATTACTTGAGATATTCGACACATAAAATTATACATATTATACATTTTCTTAACACGACATAGAAAGTGTAAATATTATTATATATACAGTACACATCTGATTTACATTGAATGAATACTTCTCGCTAAAAAATCATTTCTCTCCTTTAAAATCAATCAATTATTATTTTTTTCTTAAACAAAGAAACAGCATGTGACTTCTTGTTTCTCCTTGCAGCAACGCTAGAAGATTTATTGGTTAAATAAAGTCTAAAGTTCAGAAAATCCTTGGGGCTTTTTCATTTCTAAATGCCAAAATAAGCATAAATTATGTGTTGTGGGAAATAATAAATTGCACTTTCGGGACAAAACAAATCCTTTTTTTTTGTGTTTTTTTTATGCAAGGGAAATTCGTTCATGAGGAGTTAAAAACAGAGCAAATTATCTTGCTAAATATTTGGCAGCAGATCTAACAATACATCTTGCACCCTCGCAGAATATGAGAATCGAAGACAAGCAGACACTGAGTGGACGTGTGAACTTTAAACCAGAATGCATGCAAATAGAGCAGAAAGTAATATGCGGCTGCGGCCTGACGTTTTTATTGGACTCAACTCAGACTAATGGAGTGGAAGTCTAGTGGCGAGGGCGGCATTAAACTCTTTAAGGCCTGAGCTGTTAGTGACCTTGTTCCTGTCCTAATTGAATAGCGCGGCAGACATCATTAGCCTGGAGATAACAGTAGACGGAGCCTGTTTACTGGGACACCCATTACAAGGACTCATTAAAGTCTCTCTCTCTTTCTTTGTGTGTTTCTTTTCTTCAGCACTATATCTCTCTTCCTCATAGGGTCACACAGACAGATCTTTTTTGGTATGTAGACAGAGCCTAGTCTATAAATAAATAAATATATAAATATATATATATATATATATATATATATATATATATATATATATATATATATATATATATATATATATATATATATATATATATATACATATACATACATATACATATACATACATATACACACATACACAGCAGTTCTGTCTGGTTCTTGAATCTGATTGGCTGATAGCAGTGTAATATTTTGCCAGTAACATTACACAAAGCCCCCTTCACCCTTCACCTTTGTGTAATAATCCGCCTATATACAGTCAGCAATAAGCTCAACAGTTTGACAAATAATACTGCTGTTGGACAACATAATGTACTTTTGAGGCTTTTTTTAGTCAAGAATGTAGTTGTTTAGATTGCAACTATGCTGTTTATTATAAGGATAGAGCCTATCCTAAAATATTTACAATTTCTGAGAGAGCTCGTCGGTGACCATTAGCCTACCATAGAGTAGACCTAAGATGGTTGATGTTTTCTATTCACAAGATGGCAACAGAACCTCATAATAAGCCCTAGTGCTTAGAAGATTAAACCAGCCTGATTTGTAAGTACAGCTGATCAGATTATTACTAAACTGGTTAGCATACCTGCCAACACTCTCGTTTTTCCAGGGAGTATCCAGTATTCCAGACCAATCTCCCGGAACTATCCCGTTTTTTATTTCTTCCGGACAACTCCCGTAATTTCACCCTCCTCCCTCTTTGGTACAGTTCGTAAACATCCCTACAGAACCTGATATTTTGCAAGTAACATTACACAAAGGCCTCTTCACCCTTCATCTTTGGGTATTACTCCGCCCATATACAGTCAGCAATAAGCAGAGAGACACTCTACAGTTTGACAAATAATTCTGCTGCTGAACAACATAATGTACTTTTGAGACTTTTTTTTAGTAAAAAATATTGTTGTTTGGATTGCAACTATGCTGTTTATTATAAGGATAGGGCCTATTTTAAAATATTTACAATTTCTGAGAGAGCTCTTCAGCGGCCATTAGCCTATAGAGTAGACCTAAGATGGTTGATGTTTTCTATTCACAAGATGGCAACAGAACCTCATGATACGCCCTAGCGCTTAGAAGATTAAACCAGCCTGATTTGTAAGTACAGCTGATCAGATTATTGATAAATGGGTAAGCATACCTGCCAACACTCTCGTTTTTCCAGGGAGTATCCAGTATTCCAGACCAATCTCCCGCAACCATCCCTTTTTCAATTTCTTCCGGACAACTCCCATAATTTCACCCTCCCCCCTCTTTGGTACAGTTCGTAAACATCCCTGGGACCCTAACTTTGGTACAGAACCTGATATTTTGCAAGTAACATTACACAAAGGCCTCTTCACCCTTCATCTTTGGGTATTACTCCGCCCATATACAGTCAGCAATAAGCAGAGAGACACTCTACAGTTTGACAAATAATTCTGCTGCTGAACAACATAATGTATCTTTGAGGCTTTTTTTAGTCAAGAATGTAGTTGTTTAGATTGCAACTATGCTGTTTATTATAAGGATAATGCCTATCTTAAAATATTTACAATTTCTAAAGAGAGCTTGTCTGTGACCATTAGCCTACCATAGAGTAGACCTAAGATGGTTGATGTTTTCTATTCACAAGATGGCAACAGAACCTCATAATAAGCCCTAGCGCTTAGAAGATTAAACCAGCCTGATTTGTAAGTACAGCTGATCAGATTATTACTAAACTGGTGAGCATACCTGCCAACACTCTCGTTTTTCCAGGGAATATCCAGTATTCAAGACCAATCTCCCGCAACCATCCCTTTTTCAATTTTTTTCCGGAAAACTCCCGTAATTTCACCCTCCCCCCTCTTTGGTACAGTTCGTAAACACCCCCGGGTCCCTAACTTTGGTACAGAACCTGCATTCAGGAACTTTAATGTGGAGACTCAAGTATGAGAAGGAGCACTATCCTGCTGAAAGATTTGCCCTCTCCTGTGGTTTGTAACCTCAGGCTGTTGCTGTTGCCATCCACTATGCTCATCTCTTGCATGCCTTCATACTGAATGTAACCCCAAAATATGATATTTCCTTCACCAAACTTGACTGATATCTGTGAGAATCTTGGGTCCACGCAGGTTCCAGTAGGACTTCTGCAGTATTTGTGATGATTGGGATGCAGTTCGACAGATGATTCATCTGAAAAATCGGCCTTCTGTCACTTTTCCAAATGATCAACTGGAAGTCAAGTTATTATTCGTTGCTCTTACATCTGGAATCGATGACAAGACTTTTGTCAGGTAGTGTAGCAGTGTTTCAAAAACATAAAATACATGAAAATATATGCTGGGGTTATAAAATAAACAATGGCGCATTATTAGAGACATTAACTGGCTCATCAAACGGTTACTGAAACAATATAGCTTTATCGCACATCTGTTGTTAAACTATTCAAATGACAGAACCGTTGTTAATGACGACATGCAGTAATGACTTCTGCTAATTAATCAGCATGTGATTTAATTAATGCCTGATTAATACTAGCTGTGATTGTTCTCATTTGTTTTCCTCAAATAGCTATGGTATAGTCTGCGTACATATCCATGCAAATGCCAAGATATGAATAACTACTCAAAACAAAAATTAAAATGTGTTACAAGCTCAATTAAAGGGATAATATAACCAAAAATGAAACTTCTGTCATCAATTATTTATTGAAATCAGTCAGATGTTTTGTTCTGTTAAACACAAAAGAGGATCTAATGCAGAATGTTGGAAACTAGTAATGATTAACTTCCACAGTATTTGGTTCTCAAACTATCAATGTTAGTTTTAACATTCTCCATTATATCTGCTTTTGAGCAAAACAAACAATAAAAATAAACCTCAAACAAGTCAAGGGTGAGTAATTGATCACTGAACTTTTATTTTTGGGTGAGGTGTCCCTTTAAGGAATACTCAGAAAAATAAGGTCATACATAATACTAACAAGATTGTTTTTTGCTTTTCAGTCAAGAGAAGTTTTTATAGCCTGACAACTTTGCAGTGCTGTTTGCAAATGTTTTTTGGAACTGTGGTTAACACTGAACTGCTCGCAAAAGTGAAAACAGTGAGCTGGCTAATGATGCTTTTGGGAAATGCACACCTGGTGGAGAGGTGCCAGTAATTGATCTGCTGAAAAGTTAGCTTAGCCATCGCAAGAATACATTTCAAAACATATTCAATAAATTATACTGCAATTACAGATGTTCGTGGTTACAAATTTCCAGTTACCATTCTTCGAAATATCTTCTTCTGACTGATAAATACCCAAACTGGTTTGAAACAAGATATGGTGAGTTAAAGATAATAGAATGTTTCGTATTTGTGTTAATGATCCCTTTAAGTCATATACAGCTATCGAAAAACAAGGCCATATCATATACTAACTAACTAACTAACTAACTAACTAACTAACTAACTAACTAACTAACTAACTAACTAACTAACTAACTAACTAACTAATGCTCTATAAAAAAATGCTGGGTTCCTCACAATCAATTTGTATTGGGACAACATAAAGGAATTCAGTTAACTTATTAGTTTTTACAAATTTAAGTAGACTAAACATAAAAAAGATTAAGTTGTCCCCGCAAAAAAATCAAGAATTGTGTTGGTTCAACTCAATTTAAATTAAGTATTAAGCATTAATTAAGTATTTTTAACAAACAGCAAATGTCATTTTTTGAGAAAGATGTCCCCGTCTTGCAACACTGTAAAGAATGCTGGGTTTCACACAATACTATCATGTTGTCCCATCACAAATTAATTAATGTTACTTCATTGTTTTTACAAACAAAATTGTTTCTACAAACAAACTTTACACAATGTAAATCACTGTAATGTTTTCTTTGAATGAGAGAACAGAATGATTTCCACATACAGTAATTGTGAAGTAAATATTATAGTCTAGAAAACTACTCAAAAGTCTTACTCAGGCCTATTCAGTGTGGTGTTATGGACCTTGTTTCAGCAACATTTTTTTCTCTAAAACTTACTAACCACGCATCTTTTTTGCAATGCAAACAGAATTGCTTGTAAAAGTGGAAATTGTGGCCTAATCTGGCTGATGATGCTTTTGGGAAATGTAAACCTGGTGGAGAAGAGATGTGTCATTAATTTATCTGGTGAAAACTCAGCTTAGCCATCGCAAGAATATATTTCAAAATATTTTCAATAAAATATACTATTGTTGCTGATGTTAGTGGTTACATGTTTCCATTCTTTAAAATATCTTCTTTTATTTCTATTTATTTATTTATTTATTCATTTTCTTGTCGGCTTAGTCACTTTATTAATCAGCAAGTTTTTACACAACGGATGCCCTACCAGCCGCAACCCATCTCTGGGAAACATCCACGCTCATATTCACACACACACACTCATACACTAAGGACAATTTAGCCTACCCAATTCACCTATACTGCATGTCTTTGGACTGGGGTGAAAACGGAGCACCCAGAGGAAACCCACACGAACACAGAGAGAACATGCAAACTCCACACAGAAACACCAACTGAGCTGAGGCTCGAACCAGTGACCTTCTTGCTGTGAGCCAACAGCACTACCTACTGCGCCACTGCTTCACCTCTTTTTATTTATTTATTTATTTTATTTATTTATTTTAATTCCACACTAAAATAATGCTGGGTTCCACACAATCGATTTGTTTTAGGACACAAATAAAATAATTAAGTTGCCCCCTAAAAAAAAATAAAATCTCAAGAATTTTGTTGACAGCAACATGACAGCAAACATTATTTTTTGAGGGAAGAAGTGTCCCAGCCTCACAACACTGTAAAAAGTGCTGGTTTCCACAAAATTATTTCACGTTGTCCAAACACAAATGGATAATTTTAACTAATTCATTCACTCATTCATTCATTTTCTTGTCGGCTTAGTCCTTTTATTAATCCGGAGTCGCCACAGCAGTATGACCCGCCAACTTATCCAGCAAGTTTTTACGCAGCGGATGCCCTTCTAGCCGCAACCCATCTCTGGGAACATTTCACTAATTTAATTTAATTTAATTTAATTTAATTTAATTTAATTTAATTTAATTTAATTTAATTTAATTTAATTTAATTTAATTTAATTTAATTGTTTTTCCAAATTCAAGTGGACTGGACATAAAGTAGTTAAGTTGGCTCAAAAAACTCAAGAATTGTAATGTTTCATCTCATTTTGAAAAAGTAGTTTAAGCAAGCAGCAAAAATAGGTCTTTGAGTGAACTTGTTGGAACGTTGGTCAACACAGAAATGCTTGTAAAAGTGTAAACAGTGACCCAATCTGGCTAATGATGCTTTTGGGAAATGCACACCTGGTGGAGTAGAGATGTGTCATTAATATATCCGCTGAAAACTCAGCTTAGCCTTCGCATGAATAAATCACATTTCAAAATATATTCAAATAACATACATGACACTGTCCGTGGATTTCCAGAAAATACAGATACGTGTATACTGACTGCAGCCAAATTAAAAAAAAAACAAGCCCAGTTTTGTGAGACTACTAGACCTGCATAGACATCCTGTAATACAGTCCAGTAATGGCCTACACCTGCACGCTCATAAGACAAACACACGGGCGAGTAGGACAACCCAGATCTATGACATCCATCCTGGGCCATTATCATAATGACCGTGCCATTACAGCAGCTGTTTAGCGAACACCACACACACACACCTGTTTATGACAAGCCCTCTGCCTTTCCATTAAACCACCGTAACACTTTCCTACCAGGAGAGCTATTATACTTTATAATGGCTGCCGGCCAGGACACCATCATCATGTTTTTTTATTATTTTAAATAAATATATTTTTTACAATCATCAACTCAAAACGATACAACAAATCCATGCTGACCACTAACTACAGCGTGCCTTTTATACATCGCACACACATCAGGAAAATAATCTACTGGCATGTTGTGCGCACAAAGAGAAAGGATACAGCAAAGAAATAAATAAAAAAAGAGAAAGTGTTTTGGCAGGTGTGAAATGAATACAGATCTGTTGATAGCAACAGCGAGAGAGAGAGGGAGAGAGAGAGCGCAGTACTCCAGCTTTCATTCCCTGATTGGAGGAGACGACAGCTTACAAAGCCAAGAGAAAAAACACACACACATATACACACACTTGAAACGGCACACTACATCCTGAGTGCAGCTATGAAAAACAATGGGAATAGATAGACAGGGGGGGGGAGGTTGAGGTGAACGAACAAACTTCACTTTCTGTCTTTGGCATGTTCTGTAGTGCTAATCAATTACACCTCTGTGTACTTTACTGATACATGAAGCTCAGAATTACACGTGTGAATAACGCACCGAAGCCTCAGTTGTGCTTTCTAAACAGCTGGAGGTGGAACTGAATGGAAAAGATTTGCATCTATAAATAAACATATGGCGCTGGTGCATAAAACGTGACAATAACTTGACATTATCAGCGGCACGGGGGATTCAACACCCTGCCCAACAAAAGACAGGAGCACAGACTTGTATGTTGAATATTTAAAAACGTTCACCTATTAATGGCGCACTCTCAGCAGCAATAAACAGAAATGTAATGAATACAACTGAATAAATAAAGAGAAACGCAAGTCTACCAAGCGTGCTTGAATCAATAGCGAGCTATCGTCTGCTTTCATTGTGATTCAGGGCAGAGTAAGGAGGAGGGTGTGTTAAATAGAGGATATCTGCATTGCTAATCTCTGTTGTCTTATGTGACCTCCAAAGACTTCAATTTTGTTTTGCTACAATGTACATGGATGATGATTTACCCTAAATAAGTTGGCACTTTTAATGGTGACTTTAGTGACGAGCACCTACACTCGCCGGCCACTTTATTAGGCACACCTATCCGACTGCATGCAAATTTCTAATCAGCCAATTGCAAGGCAGCAACGTAATGCATTTAGGCATGTAGACTTGGTCAAGACGATCATCAGAATGGGAAAGAAAGGTGATTTAAATGACTTTGAACGTGGCATGGTTGTTGGTGCCACACGGGCTGGTCTGAGTATTTCAGAAACTACTGATCTACTGGGATTTTCATGCACAACAATCTCTAGGGTTTACAGAGAATGGTTCGAAACAGAGAAAACATCCATAACCACTCGGTACAACCAAGGTCTGCAGAAGAGCATCTCTTAAAGCAAAACACGTCCAACCTGCTGCATCATTCAGGTGGTAGATTCAGAATTTGGCATCAACGACATGAAATGCAAACAGTTCTGGAATGGTACTTATACCAAACACTTTTCAGGGCTCGACAATAAGGACTGCACGATGGCCTGGGGCCAGTGTGCAAGACACTCGGACAGTAGACGGGATCGTTACTGGCCTGATCGTGCCAGTGCTGGTTGGCTGTGACTGTTTGTCAATTGCGTGAAAATACAGTCTTAAAAGGGGTCGCACAATGGATGTCTCATGGCTCCACCTTGCGTCCAACCGGCGGCAAGTTTAGTTTGACATTTAACAAATTTATTAATTATTACAAATGAATAAGTCAGCTAAGTGAGCCACCTTTTGTTAAATATTATTAAGATACAAGATGTGCAGCACCTGAAACTACGGATACTGGAAGCCTGTGCTGGCATTTCTCCTGTGGTGTTGGGAAGAGTGGGAGAAGAGGGTTGCGCTGACAATTCAACACAGAGGGCAGCACATTGAACTCATTTTATAAGTGGTCAGAATCTTGTAAATAACTCATAAAAGAATTAAGTTACGTTAAACCAAGCACACCATTGTTTTTCTTTTGAAATTCACAATAAGTTTGATATGTCAAATGACCCTCTTCCTATTGAAAAAACAAAAGTTGGATCCAAGATGGCTGACTTTAAAATGGCCACCATGGTCACCACCTATCTTGAAAAGTCTCGTCACATATACTAATGGGCCACAAACAGGACGTTAATATCACCCACCATTCATCTTTTATTAAAGTGCATTCATATAAACGGCCTACCCTGTATGTAAGTATGTATGTATATATATATATATATATATATATATATATATATATATATATATATATATATATATATATATATATATATATATATATATGTATACACACACACACATACACACACACACACACACACACACATATGTGTGTGTGTGTGTGTGTGTGTGTGTGTGTGTGTGTGTGTGTGTGTGTGTGTGTGTGTGTGTGTGTGTGTGTGTGTGTATGTATATATATATATATATATATATATATATATATATATATATATATATATATATATATATATATATATATATATATGCACACACAAACATATGGAATGGCACAGGGCAGTAATGCATTGGGAAGCACAATATTAACACCTCTGAAACATCACACCTGATGAGCCCAGTAGTAAGTTTTACTCCATCACACCAAGTGAGATAAGAGCGCATATGTGAGACTGCTCATGTTCCCTTACTTTTCCTCCACGTGGAAGTGTCTCATCAGCAGGTCTAACTGTGAGTCTAACACTTCCTGCAGTTACCTGCTCTGAAAGACAAATGACTTTGATAGTACTGAGGTATCAGGCTTCTCTAGCCTGTGTCAACACTTACTCACAGCAGAATCACTGATGAGACGTTCTGAGTGATGGGAAATCTCTAAGTATAGCAGATTACTACTGCAAGACTGGATAATGGGGATTAACCGATCACTTTCTTACACGGATAAGAGCAGAATAAGAGAGGATTTTGGTCTGTTACCAAAAACAAAAGTGCAATATTCAGTTTTATCAGTTGCAATGTTCAAAGCGGTCTTATATTCTGAATTGTTAATAATTATTGTATATTTGCATTCCTCTTGCAGTGGTTTGTTTATTCCTATACACACAGGCTATTTATTTCTATACACACATTTGATTTCCTTCGACTTGGCCTCATATTTATCTGGGGTCACCACAGTGGAATGAACCGCCAACTATTGTGGATTGTTTTATGCAGTGTATGCCCTTTCAGCCGCAACTCAGTACTGGGAAACACTCATTCACACTCATACACTACGGCCAATTTTGGCTACCCAATTCACCTGTCCCACATGTCTTTGGACTGCGGGGGAAACCGGAGCAAACTCTACACAGGAATTGAACCAGCGACTTTCTTGCTGTGAGTCGGCAGTGTTAACAACTGAGATACCATGCCGCACGTTCCCAGGGACTGAGAGTAAAATAATTTCAATTATCTGTATGTCTGTACATGTGGCAGAATTGTCAATAAAACTGACTTTGACTTATTTATTGATTATTGAATTATTTAGCCAAAAGTACATGTTTGGAAGGCTATATGTTATACCCTTATAAAGAACTATAACTATTATTATGTCAGTGAAATTAACTAAAATAAAATAAAACTAAAAATAAATACTTAAATAAACTAAAGGACAAAACATCCACATTAATGAGATGATGTGATGGCATCAATGAGTTTCTTAAAACCAATACCAACAAAATGCATTCTACATTCTACTACATTTTAGTATTTGGACAGCATATTTGACTCAAGGTGAAAGTCATCATAGCTTGCATAGAATAGACCCAGCTCCCAGAGGAAACCCACGCAAATAAGGTGAGAACACGCAAACTCCACACAGAAACTCCTACTGACCCAGCGACCTTCTTGCTGTGAAGTGAACGTGCTACCCACTGCACCACCATGCAGCCTATATATATATATATAAATATAAATATATATATATATATATATATATATATATATATATATATATATATATATATATATATATATATATATATATAGGTCCACTCTCTCACACTGGTCCAGCACTGCCAGACAAGTGGATTTACATTCGGACTGATGCAATAATTAAAACACGTGACGTCACATTTTCAACTCGATCAACTCGAATATGTATGAAGGAAAAACTTGCCAAGTGAAAAAAAACACACCAATCTTAGTTTAGTTGAAAAAAGTCTAGCAGCTGTAGTATTGAAAAATGAAAGTACTCGCCCCATTACATCATGCACCGACCCTTGTTGAAACCCAGACAGGCAGTTTGACAGCTTAATACAGAGTGGACCAAAGTGCATCAAACAATCGGTAATCAAAAGGGGGAAAAAGAAAACTAGAATAAATAATTTTTTTAAATATTAGACACACATATCGGTGCCTCAGCTCTAAATCTATAGTAAAACATGCTTTTTTCAGCAAAATTGTTTCATTAATGGAGTTTGTTTAATATATTTTTAATAAATTGAAAACCAATTTTCAAAATAATGTAAACTTGACTGACTGCTTCACTTTCGCGTACTGTGAGGTACACATTTGTACTTTTTAGGCATTAATATGTACATTTAAAGACCTGTTAGGAACAAAAATGTGCATTTTGCAAATACACTGCCATATTGACAGATGTTCTACTTTTATTTCTCAGAGCGTATAAACAGTTTTTAGATAAATTGAACACGCTGAAAAAAATTCATTGGATTTACTACATTTTTTAAGGTAAGTTGTTGCAATTAGTTTATATTGGCTCAATGTAAACAAACAAATTATTTTTCATTAAATTTGCATGTTCAAATTAATCCCATAAAAATGGTTTGCAACCACTTGCCTTAAAAAAATGTATTTATGAAAGACCCTAAATCAGGTTTACAAATTTTGTGAACTCTTACATTCCCTTAGTGTTAGGATACTAAGGACTTGATTATAATTTAACATGGTTTCTTTGCTTTTATGGCGTCATTAACAACAATTCCTAAAGGACTTACTTCTGTGATAAGTGTCATTTATATGCCAGATGATAGTCTGTGTGTTTCCGAGAACAATTGCTTTTTTTTCCTACTGGCTGTCTCTTGCATCAGACAAAACAAGCTTCAATCGTCCACGTACGTGAAGCATAATACTGAAACCTCACATTTCACAAAAGCTAATTTGGAATTCATCATCGACCAGCATCAGAAAGTAAGAAAAAGAAAGAGGAGAGAAGAACCTCCCCCAATTCCCCAGCCTGCACAGCTCTAAATGCATTCCTGCTGTGCTCTCTTAGCTCTCAAAGCATTGTTCTGAGATGTCTGGCAGGTTGCAATTGCCTGGCAATACCCAATGGAGGAGCATGGGAGGGCATCAGGAGCTATTTGCGAAAAACCACTGTGGCGTCTGACTCAAAAAACACAAATTTATTACTTTTAACCGCATCCTGGTTTTATTTTTTTTTCTGTCCCTCCCAAAGAAGGCATCCATGCTTTATGACGCTTCTCAAAAGCAAGGAAAGGGAATTTCACCCATTCTGCTCTCACCTCTCATCGATCTAAGTGCTCTCGCTGCCTTTCTCTCTTAGCCACCTTAAAGGCTGCTTTATTATTCTCAAATGACCTAAAAGTGTAGATGGCAAGACACCTTGGCTTGTTAAGAATGAGTCACCTGGGAGCCATTCTGAAGGCAAGATTAAAGGTAAACGGAGGAGGCCTATGATGGGATGTTTTATGTAACACAATCAGTCAGTAAAACACAGCGTACGTTTACCACCACTATGTTTACTGGCATGAGGGTCAGACAACCTGACCAAACAACCGATTCAATCAATTTCTAATGGACAAAATCAAATACATCCCTATTTTTTTTTCCCTGTCGAGAATCAATTTTAGCTTTTCCATCATCAACAAGCTTATTCACTTTGATTTGAACTCTGAGTGTGCCTCACACAGGTGAGTAGGCTTGACAAACCACCTGTAGAAACACTCTTCTCTCTCTCTGAAAAAATACATTCCCCTCCACCTCCAATATTCAAATTTCCTACCTTTCATTATGTTAGAGATGAAAACATCCACTAAATTTAACTGCTGTAAAAATGCATCTGATTAATAAAACTAGCAAGTGCATAAATGCACAGTCTTTGTTTTTGTTTACTCAGTTCTGACAGCTGAGATGCATATTTTGATTTTAATATATATTTAATATATATTAATATTGATCTTTACTAAATGTCGCATTGTTAGTTTTGCGTTTGAGTGCCTCCAAGTTCTGTTTACTGTACCTTCAGCAGCTACATGCATGTGGAGGGATTCCGGGTGTTTTCCGGGAGACCCAACTATACGGAGATGGGCGGGAGATGGGTCTGAAATACAGTAGACTCCCAGAAAAGACGGGAGTGTTGGCAGGTATGGATTACCTGTGATAACCACGTATTATGCGCACATAGACTGTAACCGCGGCTGCTCTTATCGTGAGACTCATCGGTAAACAGCGCTTTCATTTCTAAAGCCAATCGCAGCCCTTTCTGTTGAGCGGGTGAAGACAATCAAAGAGGTGTAAGACCTTGATTGACAGCGCTCAAAAAGCAAGAAGGATAATATTTATATTTGTTTATTTGCAATAAATGTTCATGTTGTCTTCTGTGCATGTGTTGGAGTTTTGTTTGATACATTCAAAAAGAGTGTTTTCTTTGAGCAGGTCAAATTAAAGTTGCAGTTCATATATCTGACTGCTGTATTAAAGGACAACATTTTATTCAAATAATATATAAATATTAATATATTTATAGATTTTAATAAAAAAAAAAAAAATTCTTGTGTTGTGAAGAAAAAATCTAATTATGTATGGAAGGCATCGTCAATGCACCGTGATGCACCAAGATATGGAATTGAATCAAATAATCATAACCGAACCGTGAGACCAGTGTAGGTTCACACTCCAACTAATCACCCGGCAGCCCAAGACCAGATACTCACTAAAGTTAAGCAGGGCTGAGCCTGGTCGGTACCTGGATGGGAGAACGCATGGGAAAAATTAGGTTGCTGTTGGAAGTGGTGTTAGATAGCTCAGCAGTCAGCCTGAGGTCTGTGTGAGTTCTAATACCCCAGTATAGTGAAGGGGACACTATACTGTCAGTGCCCTGTCAAGGTGACTGACTCTCCTCACTCTCTGTGGTCATTAAAAATCCCATGGTAAAGAGTAAGAGTGTAACCTTGGTGCCCTGGTCAAATTCACTCCATTATCTCTTACTAAGGGTGTCACGATCCTCCAAATATTCGATTCGATTACATTTTCGATTCTAAAGTCACGGTTCGATTCGATTTTAGATTATGAATAATTAATTGATTAATAACGAATTAATTATTTGCAGCCTACCGTTTAAACTACCTGACCTGCATGGTCTTTGTTTTACCCATAAACAAATCATACAGTAAATGAATAAAGGCAAGATACACACATAGTTACCACCTGTCAATCACTTTTTCTGCGGGACTCGTGAATAGGCAGTGATCTGTGTCGTTATAATGGCGTCGATAAAAAAGGTGCACAACCAACAGGAACCAGCCAACAGTATCTGAGGTGTTCGCTAAAAAGTACAAGTGAGTGAAAGATTGAAGCAGTCTACTGATCGTCTGACTGCCTGGACCTGCTGTCTCGAGCGCATGGCTGTGTGCGTCTGTGTGGTCATGTGATGTGCGTTTTCAGCGGTAGTGAGGAAAGAGGGCTGCTCAGAAATGCTACACGCCACTGTGGATGTCAAATCGTTGTCTTTCTAAAATGCCATTTAAAAACAAAGACATATTAGTGTAAACTCGTACCGAGTGTGTACTTTTCGCGAGCGGATTTGCAACAAGCGTGTTTTTTTCCCGCTTGGCAAGCCAAGCTGACGTGACATGGGGGCGTGGCAGCATAGACGATTCTATTTTTTGATTCGATAATCGAAATTGAGCATAATTTTCTATCAATTTCGATTAAAAATTGAAATCGTGACACTCTTATCCCTTACCCATCATGGCCTCCCAACCATCCCCATCCACTGAATTGGCTGTATCTTTCTCTTTCCATTCCACCAATAGCTGTTGTGTGGTGAGCACACTAGCACCCACAATATCAATATTGTGCATGTTTATTACTACAATAAAGTGAATTACTGAACATCACCATATGTCTACTAACCATCCCATTATAACTTTTTGATATTTACAATGCCATATTTTAGTCAAATAACTTACTCAGCAATAACACCTATCTTAACCACTGCTGTCTGCTTTTGTACCATCCTAGCGAGCACTCCATCTCTGTTTACCGCTGTTGTTAATGGTGCAAAGTGCAATAAAGTCATGTTCTTCAGCAGACTAAGGCTTTGAAATTAAGGCTTGGGGTTCGATTGGGGAGAATGTGACAATCCATAAGTGAGGCTCATTACCTGCAGCACAGCCACCTCGTCAGTGAGTATTGAACATAAACGAGCTGAGCAACGCTTGTGTAGCACACCATTATTGATCAAGGCACAGCGGGGAGCCAGTTCATCAAGCCCTTCTCACTTTTCTCTGGCCGACTGGAGACCCGGGAGTGGACGAGACATTTGTAGCATTCAATCTAGCGTATGCTATCATTCATCTCCAGCTATAACTAAGGGGCTGTTTACACCTGGTCGCTTCATGTGCTGTTTTCTGATCAGATTGTGAAAATGGAAGGTGTAAATGTCTTTCGAAACACATTTGAGATGGATTCAACATCTGTTTGCTCAAACCACTACTGAGGATGGTCTGGGATATATTTCTGGCAAAACTGGACATGTCTATATACATGTGGTTGTTGAAATCACAAATTCGAATTTGACAAAAAATTTACCATAAATTTTAAAAACAAACATGTGTTATAGGCTATATGACCGTCAAGTATAACACCACAAATGCAATCAGCAATGGAAATGCCACAAATGACAAGTTGAGATGTTTGTTTAGTTTTATTTTATTAATTTCCTTTAATTTTTTACCATGCATATTTAAAAACAAGTTAAATTAATATCAAATGGCAGCATTAACAACAGAGATGCAGCATGCATCTCCAGCTCATGCTGTATAAGTGAAGTTTATTTATAAATTAATTTCGAGAGGATCACGTGTTTATGATTGCTTGCAGCCGGTCCAGCATTATTCAGTTCATGATTCACCAATCAGACAATTCCTAAGCCACTATAAATATCCTAAGTTCTATTTAACAGCCATCTTTGTTTTGAAGAATCCCCCCTTCCACCCCTACTCCTCCTTTCCTATTGTTACAAATTGCTTTCCTATCACTGTTGCCTCACAGCAAGAACTTCATTGGTTCTAGTCCTTACCAAACCAGCCGATGTTTACACGTTCTCCCCGAGCTCACATGGGGTTCCCCCAGGTTCCCCGGTTTCCTCCCACTGTCCAAAAACATGCAACTTAATTGACTAATCCAAACCGGCACGATAGAAATGCTCCTAGTAAATCGTTATCTCTAAGAGCAATCACAATATGTTCATTAACTACGACAGTAGGGGAGTTCTCGACATCTACCTGAGCTCAAACTCCCCTCTCGCCTTGCAAACGGGAGGGAGTCCCATGCACGAGGATGTTTTTTTTTTATCTATTTATTTACATCCGAAGAAGTTAATTTGTGCATGTGATCGGAAATGTAATATTCTGTAGTGGCAAATGGAAATTGATTAAACATTACTGCAGACTAAATCCGTAATTTTTGTCAGAAATTTTTGGCTAGTTAAAAAATACATTTGACCTCCCGTTGTACCAATCATATTGACACACTGCCGCTGAAACTTTTGTCTATCATTAAAAAATTTGAATCGGTTAGATTTTTTCTGAAAAAGCAAATTTGTGTGTGTTTGCAAACGTAACATTCTGTAGTGTGTTTAGTTACTGATTAAAGGTTATTGCACACTGAATCTGAAATGTTCATCCAGAATGTTTGGCATGTAAAATAATTAATCCAACCTCCCGTTGTGACAATCATATTGATATGCTGCCTCTGAAACTTCCATCCGTCATGTAAAAAATTCAAATCGGGGTTATTTATTTATTTAATTATTTTATTATTTTTTATTTTTTTGTATTCTTCCCATGTTATGATTTCTTACTTTCTGGTAGAAGATACATAACTCTGGTAGAAAAATAGACTTAAGAGCTCTTTTATCCCAGTGTAAATCAGAACACTGATCGATAGTGTGCATATGTTTTTCTTCATGTATGTATAAACATGTTTGTTTTTTTTAGCATTTTTAGTGTGTCAGAACTTGCTGAAGTACTCAGGGAGTCCACAGAAAATTTCCCCCTGAGAGACAATGGGAAGTGCATTTTGCTTGCTGGCTGTATATACCCCATTAGTAGAGACACAATTATGTGACCAAATGTAAATAGAAACATTTTCACAAATCAGTCAGCTATCCAATTGGAAAAAAAAAAAAAAAAAAAAAAAACGTATGAAGTGACCAGATGTAAACATTCCCTAACAGTAGATGATGCTGGGCAATCATAATAATGAGAGTGCCTTGAGCTTCAGGGTCAATGAACCAGTCATTCATCCAGACAATAACAATGCTCAGGGAATGAGTGAGAGCGGGTGGGTTTCATCTAAGAGTCACAACGAATGCAATGTAAATCTCCAAATTGATATCCAACAAGGATCCATGTAAAGCTGCATAAAAGGAGCAATTAAGACAAGATCAAATTATTAAATAAAATCTGGGTCTGATTTTGTGAAGAAGAAAAACACTTTCCAAACAATCCATCACAGGTTTACTCTGTACATGTAGTGTCTCAGAAAATGAAGGCTGTGTTTAGGTGGTGTATTCTGCTGTGGTGACCCCTGATAAAGAAGGGAATAAGGTGAGTGAGTGATGCAAGAGAGAGTCTGTGTTTAGTTCTACAGGATACTTTTTGTCCAAAAACAAAGGACAACAAAAATGAATGTCCAAAACCAAAGAATGTGTGTCAATGTGAATAAGTCATGAGCCTCTGCCAAGCAGTCCTTACTGGGATACTGGGCATCAGTGCTCAATTGAAAGACCAAGATAGAGCCCCAGGCTTGAGCTGGGTGCTTGCAATGATAGCCAAATGTTGTGCCCTGGGGCAAAGAGATCACAAGAGAGGTCGAAGAGAACATCCTGCCTGTAGCAATAGAGGGACAGTCCAACATCTCCAGCAGGAAACAACTGAACCTATGACCCATATCATAGGCATAGGGAAGTGACCACAAAATCTATAGCTACATCCATATCACCCTGCAGCACAAGATTGGTTTCTCACTGAAGCTAAGCAGGGCTGGGTGACCACATGGGAAAACTATGTTGCTGTTGGAAGTAGTGTTAGAGAGGCCAGCAGGAGGCGTGCGATCTGCTGTCTGTGTGAGTCCTAATACCCAGATATACTGAAGAGGACAATATACTGTCAGTGAGCACCATCTTTTTGATGCGACGTTAAACCAAGGTCTCTGTGGTCATTAAAAATCCCATGGCATTTTTCATAAAGAGTAGTGATGTGACCCGCTTTCCTGGCCAAAGTTCCTTAAAAATCACTTATGGTGCCATGATGAACACGAACTGTTGGAGGAAACTATCAAATGGTGATCATGAAATGGGAAACAATGGAACATTCAAAAAGCATCTCATGCGAACACCTTAATCATATTATTGTCCTATTCAGATTAAGGAAAGTAATTTGATTACTGATGTCCATGTGAACGTGGTCAATGCCAAGACCAAGATCTTAAATGTACATTGCATAAGTGTACATAGATTAACCAACAGATTCACCTTCATGTAAACAGGCCAGGTGTATTGAGAACTGTCACTTTACAGCGAGAGGATCCAGGAGACAGCAAGCTGTTCTGTATGGAATCCACACACACTCCTTGTGCTGATTTGCAGATTTTGTATTGTAAGATGGATGGAAGTGTTATGCTAAGTAGATGGATGTGGCTGATGTACTAAACAAGTCTCTTATATTCAGTCAAATTTTCAACCCAAGCTCATTCTGAAAATGTACCACATTTTTGGAGAGCACCAAATATGTTCCAGGAGGTACATTTTTTTTGCAGTTTTTGTTTTCGCGAATCCACCAGGGGCCGCTGTGTACACTTTTTGAGATCTCAAATTTCTCTCACGACTGTCGACGGACTGTTGGGCTGATCGACTGACCCACCCTCCTCCTTCCCTAAACCCAACCAATTTTACCACATTCTGAAACTGTAATTTGCTTGTTCATTTGAAAAGCTCCTGCTTTTTGGAACGTTCTACGCTGGACTTGAACCACATTGTTGCAGTCAACTCTTCTCTGCGTCTCAAATCCGCTGACGCAAGCTGCGAACTACTGGACAAACTGGTAACAGTGGAAAAGCCGTCCAAATGGAGGTAAGTGGTTAGCTGGTGAGCGCAAAAAGCCTTCATACCGCCCCGTAGCACTCCTTTTAAAGTCGTAATAATATTTCTGGGTACATAATTGCTGATCTCCAAAAATGTATATAGGGCTACGTTTTCAGAATGAGCTTTGCTTTTGTTGCATTACAGGTGGCATGATGGCTGGGTGAAAGTCTACCTGCCGCAAAAAGATTTCCAGCGTGAGCGCGTCAGTTTTCCCAACGATCTAACAGCCTGAACTGGGTTAATTGGAGAATATAAGGTCTGGGTTTTGTATATGAATCTGTGTGGGATCTCAGTGATTTCCCAGCCATGTTTTCCTCTGCCTTCAGCCTAAGAAACTGCAAAATGCTCTAAGAGCCCTGCAAGCCTACGTACTGTATGACAAGTGGTTTGAGGAATGATGCCAGGTTGAGACACGGCACTTAATAGAGATTTGATTCGCAAACTGGGTGCATGCTCATGATTCTTTGAGATGGATAAGAGACTAATCTCCAAATTCCCACTTATTCGTCCGTTATTATTCCAGCCGTGTCTCTGGTGTTTTCCAGCTAATGTGAAATCGAGTAGGATTTTACCACTAAACAAACATGCTCTGCATCTGCGATGACAATCTGCTCTCAAAAGATGAACAAGAAATTAAAATAAGCAAAATAAAAAATGTCTCTATGACACACACACACACACACACACACACACACACACACACACACTGTATCTGATTCTCAGCATACTCAGCATATGGTTTGGGAACCATGTCATAAATACGTTCCCATTACTGTTGCTAGCTTTCAAATGCTTTCCCGATAGCAAAATAATAATAATAATAAAAAAAAAGAAAAAAAAAAGTTTCCCATTAGTATATATATATATATATATATATATATATATATATATATATATATATATATATATATATATATATATACATACATATATATATATATATATATATTAAGGGTGTAACGATACGCGTATTCGTATTGAACCGTTCCGTATAAGACTTTCGGTTCGGTACGCACTATAAACTGAACAATTCCATTCAGACTAACATCTAAAAATATAAGAGAATAAGTACAAAATATAATGTTTTCAGTGCAACAACCCCTTAACATGGCATCCTGAATGACGTGGCAGACAACATGCTGCCTTCCCTGCTGTCATGTTAAACAGTAGAACATCGCATTTGAACTCAGAATATCACTTTATTAAACACTCGTTGCTGCCTTCTGTGTCAGCCTGCTCGTGCTGGCTCCACCCCCGTTGCTCTAGCAACCCTGGACCCCTACACAAAACAGCCAACCACAATAACCTGTTCACATATCATACCCAACCCCCCTACTCCCCCTCCCCCCACCCCCGTGCTGTCAGAAGAAAAGGTGGACACTCATCACTCATCTCACTCCAGTACTCCAAAGACCTATGGTATAGGTAAATTGGATGAACTAAATTAACCATAGTGTGTGAGAGTGAATGTGAAAGTGTATGTGTGTTTCCCAGTACTGGGTTGTGGCTGGAAGGCCATCCACTGCGTAAAACATAAGCTGGATAGGTTGCCGGTTCATTCTGCTGTGGCGTCCCCTGATAAATAAAGGAACTACGCCAAAGGAAAATGAATGAGTGAAGTATAACATTATAAACAAACTAAACATACACTATTTTCTGACACAATTGTGGACAGCTGAACTTGTCAAAGTCAGATTGGGTATTATTGTCTTAAGGTCTTGTTTAATATGAATGACCAGTATTAATCCACTATACTTAATGTGAGCTTATGAGCAAGGTTTCTGTTGGCAGAAACACTGGGTCAGAGCCCTGTGTGTACAGAGAAATCAAATAAGGTATAGCGGGTAAGATTTCAGTTTATTTCATCACTCCTAAAACAAGAGAGAAACATCTTGGGAGGGAAGGTGTGTAGTCTTTGTCTGGCCTTCTATTAAAAATAAATAGATAAATAAACTGGTCTTACAACCTTCACCATGACATCAATGTTTCAATGTCTTAGTAGACAAACCTGAGCACACGTATTATTACGAATACGTGAATATGGGGTCACTGAAGTGGATAAAGTATACTATTACAAGCTTGCTAAACCAAGGTTTCATTTTTAAAATATGTTTTCAGAGAACCAAGGGAAGCCCAATACCCAAGTTAAACATGTGTCAATGAAAACATTCAACGGAGTCAACTGAGGTGCAAATCAAACATCAGCACATTATTGCTATTCGCGCTGGGCTGCCTAACCTCCCAGGGACATTAAGAATTGAAAAGCCACTTTTCTGTTGTTATCTATCATCCATCATTCTTAAATG
Organism: Danio rerio; assembly: GCF_052040795.2. NCBI lineage: Eukaryota > Metazoa > Chordata > Actinopteri > Cypriniformes > Danionidae > Danio > Danio rerio. The sequence goes on from NC_141044.1 coordinate 6,945,499, forward strand.
CCTGCTTGCCGGTGCCAATAAGAAATAAAGGGCTACCAGGAAGATACAATCCAGGCGACATGGCCTGATACTGAAACGGAAAGTTCCGAATCTCCAGGTTAGAAGACAAGGTGGCTTAGTTTCCTGTCTAAAGTTCTGTAGAAAAAAATGTTCAAAAAACAAAAGAGGAACATGTTTAATGATTAAGGTTCATTTACAAAAAGAGTTATTTAAATTCTTATTTAAGAACTTTAAAGCCCACAATAGTAAGACAAGGGTGTCCAAACGTGATTTCAATGGTAAAAAACTGTAAAAATGCTACAGTACAAATCTGTAACCTGGTTAACGGTATGTTTCCTTAATATGAACGGCGAGAATTCCCTGCATGGCACATCACTTTTTATGCATTTGGTTGACATTAATATGAATCTTTTTAGTTGTTTCCCGATCAGTTATGTACATTAGAGATTTATGTAACATCAAATGTTGATAAACAATGTTTATTTCATGACTTTAATTTTATGTATGTTAACCATACTGGTGTTTAGTAGCTGTGTGAATGACACTGAGCACCTTCTATATGCTGATACTCTTTTCTGCTTGTGGGAAAAGTTGATTGTGATGAGCATTGGCTCATTATGTAACTTCTTCATCACCATAGCATGTGGGTGTGCTAACGTGTCAAACTGTTTAACAAAAGATGTGTAAATGTTGATCATTCAAAATGCAGACATATTACCTCTATAAATTAATAAAATACAGTAATTTACCGTAAAAATGAAAAACTACTGTTTTTAACGGTAAAGTACTGGCTATCACAGCTGCCGTTTTTTTACCGTAAATTTTACGGAATAATTTTTTACAGTGTAGGGTTGGTGTAGAGGTAGACGCTAATAAAGTACAATTATTAGGAGATTTAATGAACCATATAAACAATTCACGTCAACTTCTGCCCACAGCCTAATTCAATCTATAGCTGATTAACCATGTGGATGGATGATAACAGCCATCTGAGCCTATCAGTAGGCGCAGAAGGCCCCTATAAGCCTAAATCTATCAGCTGATAATCACTGATAACAGCCATTTAATTGAGTGATAACAATCGAATTGGCTGCCCAAACGACCCTCCCTCCTCGTTTTTATTATTAAAACATGTTGTAAATTAATAGTACAGTTGTTTAGGTTTTACAGATGTGTCACGGATTTGACGTCAAACTCTGGATCAGTTTTCTTGCATATCTGTGTTCGGTGTGTCTTCATTGTCGTTCATTCTGACATTGTGACAACTAATCATGTTCGTGCAGTCTAACTAGCTACAATTGTATAGGATTATTAAAAACAGCACAGTGTGAGCCGTTCTTAATACAACAAAACTCCACAGGACAGAAAACACAGAGAGATTAAATAGAGAAGCAAACAATGCAGGTAACGAGGAAAGAAATGACCCAATAATCAGGTAATGAGGGACTGTGTCAAGACAATGTACTGGAAAACACATGACACACTGAAACAAAAACAAGCCATGTGCCAACACAATGCATGGCACAGGAACACGGAGCCAATGAGTACATTCTGCTTGCTCACAAAATCAATGATCAAACATGAAAGCACGCAGCCAATGCAAAACCCTGCACACCAACAGCGTGAAACACAACAAAAGGAAGCAAAATGCTTCAAAAACAAGTTCCAGAACAAAGTGAGGTGACTGATCCGGCATGTGATTCGAGGACAAAGAGGAAACAGAGCATCCACACAGTCATTTGGCAGGACCAACTTGATTAAACGACAGCATACATCAGTAATTGTTATATATGTTTACTGTACACTCAAAAATCATGGGTTATCTTGTTTCAACATATATATATATAGTGGCAAGGTTGAATCACTTTTATTTACAACATTTAAGTATTTCTATTACAATTTAACTTTCACAGCATTAGGTTTCATTTAAAAAGACAAACCCCAATCACCATTTTCATTAACTTCACATTACACTCCTTTAAAAGCCCAAGTACTCACAAACATTGTTAAACTCTGAAGAAGGAAATGTTTAATGTTCCATTTTAAGCCTAACTATTAAGATGGAACATGAAATATAGTAAATTAAATTATCTTTAATTTACTGTAAAGTAAATAAGTGTTGTGTTTTCAATATGTACCTAACATAATTTCATCAGAACTATAAAAAGTAAAAAATAAATAAATAACAGTTGATACAGTCATAATTATTAGCCCTCCTTTGAATTTTTTATTCGTTTTCAAATATTTCCCAATTGATGTTTAACAGAGCAAGGATTTTTTTCACAGTTAGTCCAATAATATTTTTTTCTTCTGGAGAAAGTCTTTTATGTTTTATTTTGGCGAGAATAAAAGCTGTTTTTATATTTATTATTATTTTTATTATTTTAAGGTCAAAATGATTAGCTCTTTTAAGCTATATTTAATAAGTATTGAACACATTGGGCCCTTTCATACACCCGGCGAGGTGTGGCGCAAGGTGTGGCGCAATAGTCTTTTGGTAGTTTCAGCTTGGCCCAAGAGTCGTTTTGAGGCGTTGCGCTACGCTGTTTAAATAGCAAATGCATTAGCGCTCATTTGTGCGCCCATAAGCGTTCTAGTCTAAAAAGGGAGGCGTTCTGAAGCGGACTGCTGGCGCGTTGCTATTTTAAGAAACTATAATAGATTTTTCATTAGACCAAAACAAACCCGGTCTAAACTCCGGCGCAGAGTTGCGCCTCGCTTACACACTGCTTAATACGCACAAGAGAGCAATAGGCAAATATCTTTACATATGAAAAAAAATTAAATATTAAGGATATATATATAGGATATAATAAGAATACATATAGAATATAAATATAAAGGATTAAAATATTACAAAACATATTATTTTCTAGCCTACATAAATATGAAAAATCACTGCTTTTATGTCTTCTTCATCTCGGGAGGCTTTTTCAGTTCATTCATAACATTTTGCTTTTGTATAATGCTATTATTATTAGCAGTATTATTTATTATATCCATATGTACATTTGTTTTATTAAAAACAAGCTTAGATTTGCCCACTTGTCAGGTTTTAGACCAGACTTTAGTCCTGGTCGTTTATATATATATATATATATATATATATATATATATATATATATATATATATATATATATATATATATATATATATATATATATATATAGTATTCAGTTTATTTGTTATTTTTACATTCTATTACTGAATCCAAAATTATGGTATTGGGCCATCCCAAGTGGCGTGAACAGAGTTTTGCTCTTTGAATCCCCAATGTAATGTTGTTAAAAAAAATTAAAAAATAAAGTAATAAAATAAAAAAATGGTGACCCTGCAAAATAATAATAATACTTCACTACATTAAACTGTTCAAATAGTGAAAACTTCCCCTTAAGTGTTTGGAACAACATAAATGATGACAGATTTGCCTTTCGTTTGATTTCTGATTGAGCTTTTGCTGTGATACTTGTTTGAGCCTAAATAAAATCATAAATAGGTTGTAAGGTAGGTTGTAAATAGGTTGTTTACTTTAATGTCATTAAAAAAGATTAAAATAAAATGAAAAACTGCGATGTAGAGCTTAAGTTCTTAAGTGTTACATTTCAACCACAGCCTGAGTCTTTTATTAAAATACTCCATTAAACTATTCAGTGAAACAAATAACAGAGCTCCGGCTCCAGACAGCAGTGAGGGGCCACGGTTCTTATGATGTTTTATCGATCCCCTGCAATTTCTGGGGATGATGCTCAGCTCAGGGCCGTGCTAAATTTCAAGATCTCGTTCTTGAAAGCAATTTCATTTCTGTGCTGCACTTAAAGTGAGAGAACAAAATAGTCAGAGGGTTCACAAGCAACTTTTCTCCATTCCATATATCCATTCCGGGTTCATTTGTTTGGCCTGCGTCATTTCCATCACAAACCGGCATTTGCCAAACTCAATTATCATGAGCTCCTCCACCTGCTTTAACCACTTTATATGCATTCATCATGTGATGGATTCTCATTGTTTGCCAATGCACATCAACCAGAGGATGATTTATTAGTAAATCATTCAACATAAACACCACAGAGTCTACACAGCAGCAGAATAGCGCTGTCAGTCATGTTTGTTGTGATAAATATCATTCAATTATTACAAAAAATTAAGCAATTAAAGGGATAGTTCACACAAAAATGAAATGTACACATTATTTACTCAAACTCAACTTATTCCAAACCTTAATGAGTTTCCTTACTCTTTTCGAACACAAATTAAGGTATTTTGAAGAAAGATGACAACAGGTAACCATTGACATCCATAGAAAAACAATCAATAATCCCGGACGAGCCCCTATTTGTTACAGCTGGCTCTTAAGCTGCAACTAAAAAGGAAGAGCAGACGCAACCACTCCGGGCAAAAATAATATTTATTTAAACATAAGAATGACATAAATAATATAAAGTAAATGAAAAGAAGAGTCAAGGCCAAAAAGAGCTGAGCCAAGGCGATCGCTCAAAATTACGAGCATACCAAACGCTGTTTATATCCATGTCCCATCAAGCGGCACCTGTGTACCAATCACATCATCTCTAACCTGTAACTGAAACACACGCACTCACTGCTGATAGGCGAGGACGTTACACTCACGCAAATACACACAAACATACACACACATAGCCACCACCTAACGCACTCACATAACAAGCAAAAAAAAGGTCAAAATGGACTGGAACAAGTGAAGGGTGAGTAAATGATCGATCAACTTTACCTTTAAGTGGCTACTTGACACACATCCGTGGTTATAGGTTTACATATAGTGTTGTGCAAAAGTCTTAGGCCCCAATTACATTTGTTGTTTTAGTGAGGGTATAATGACATTATATATTACCTCTCACTCTCTTTATTAAACTACAACCAGAAAATACAGGTTCTACTTGGATTTTATGGGTCTAATTGTTTAAGACATATTAAAGATAGAGTTAGAGAAAGATGGAAGAATGATTGAAAGATTTTGTTTTGGTTTGATCTACATTTCTGCCAGAGCTGTTGTCAATATTGAATTAATGGGATTGTGAATGCTGAAAAGTTTTAATTTGTCATGTATATCCTACTAGAAAGCCCCTAATTCATTCATTCATTCATTCATTCATTCAATCATTCATTCATTCATTCATTCATTCATTCCTTTTCCTTCGGCTTAGTCCCCATTTCAGAAATCACCACAGTGGAATGAACCGCCAACTATTCCAGCATATGTTTTACGCAGCGGATGCCCTTCCACGACAGTGAGGCGACCGTGCTAACCACTGAGCCACCGTGCCTAAAAAAAACACCTACAGTAGTTTGTTTTATTTATCAGCATAATAATGATTCCAAACACACTGCTAATGTAATGCAATCATATTTAGGGAGCGAAACAGCTGATGAAAAAATACAGTCATGAAATGGCCCCCACAGAGTCCAGACTTGTATATTGTATGCGGTATATATTACAGGCAGTATGAGATTCACCTGGAGAGAAAAAGAAAGGCCATGCTAACTCTAAGGAAGAACTCTTGATTTGATATTAAATAGCACATCAGAAAAGACAGTAAAGTTCAAGCTGATGCTTGCTGCTAAAGAGGTCCTGTTAAAAACATCCTTTTGATGCTAGTATTTTGATTCCAAAAGTAATTTTGTTCTGAATATTGTGTACATGTCCCATAGTTTCTGTTTGTATATTAAAGGTATAGTTCACCCAAAAGTAATGACCCTGCATTTGCTCCACACCTTTTAGATAGATAGATTTGTGCAAAAGTCTCCCAAAGCAGGTGGTGAACTAAGACTGTTAATATCTTCTAGAATTTACTGTTAATTTCAAAAGGGGACATTATAAATCAGGAATTTATTTTAGTTTAAATTAAGACTTGAAAGGTGTAATCTTTTGAACTATAGTAGATCATGCCTATGTATTTGCTTTGTCTGGTGGTCACTATTTAAATATTATATATATATATATATATATATATATATATATATATATATATATATATATATATATATATATATATATATATATATATATATATATATATATATATTTAAGGGGGCTACTAAAATAGTGTACAGCTTCTTCAAGGTATACGAGACGTTTGACTTATTTTCTTTGTTACTAACTGTTAATGAGATCAGAGTTAAGAACAAAGCATTTAAATACAGATACGGTTTAAAATATGAAACATAATGAGGGAAAATTATGATAAATAAAGCTAACAAAGCTGTCAAGAATGACAGCTATGAAAAAGATAACTACAACGATAATTATATTAGTGTCCACACAACGCAGGATAATGTTCTGTTTATTATAAGCACGTAGTTTAGTTATTACATCTGTCACTTTAAATGATTAAGCTTCTTAAAGCAGCATCATTTGTGGTAGCTTGTTACTTTAATAGCTGTCCAAAGCTGAAAATAAATTCAATAACATTAATCCTTTGCGTTATTATTGCTATAGTTGTTTTTTTTAAAACTGTATCTTTTTTTATTCATTAATTTTCTTGTCGGCTTAGTCCCTTTATTAATCCGGGGTCGCCACAGCGGAATGAACCGCCAACTTATCCAGCAAGTTTTTACGCAGCGGATGCCCTTCCAGCCGCAACCCATCTGTGAGAAATACCCACACACACATTCGCACACACACTCATACACTACAGACAATTTAGCCTACCCAATTCACCTGTACCGCATGTGTTTGGACTTTGGGGGAAACCGGAGCACCCTGAGGAAACCCACTCAAACGTAGGGAGAACATGCAAACTCCACATAGAAACACCAACTGAGCCGAGGCTCGAACCAGCAACCTTCTTGCTGTGAGGCAACAACACCACTTACTGTGCCACTGCTTCGCCCTGTATCTTTTTGAACAGGCTTTAAGTGTGCTGTATGACTGAGAAGTCAAATCTCACTCTAAATAATATCTGTAAATTAGTAATTTTCCATATTTTGCGATTCATATTTTTGTTTGTTTGTTTTTTTTACATTTATTTACGCTTATGAATTCCATTTCGGGACCTAATATTATAGAATAATAGATTATTATTATGTTTTCCTCTCTTAACTCCCAAGAAGCTCCTTTTACTGGTGACAGACTATGATTGACCAATGAACGTGTCTGTGTGATAGAGTTTGCACCTATTTAGTTTGAGAAAATCACGATGGCTTCAAAACACTGAGTGGGAGACTTCAATACAAGAGTTTTAGGACCGTTTTGTCAAACTGCAAGACTGCAAGATCTGAAGCAAACCAAATCAAACAACAAAACACTCCATGCACATACTGTCTGTTGATTTTTGGTTCAAGAAAGTCATTTCCTCTGTATCAGCCAAACTGCAGACTAACAGACTGTAAGATTGGAAGAAAGGAAACCGAGTGCTGAGATTTAGGCAAATGTAAACAATCCAAGCCTTAACATAAAGGGGAGTGTGAGTCACCAGCAGCATTAGGAGGCATTAGTTAAACACTCAAATATGGCCTATGCTGTTTGATTGAATAATGTATTTAAAATGAGCTGAAGCTACCCATTTCCTGAGTTTTTCTCTTATTTTTTTGGAGAACTTTTATGTTACTACTTAGGGTGTACTTATACTAGGCTATCCTACTAGGCACCTTTGACCCCTATTTCCCAGTTCGTTTGACAAGTGGGAGTGCTCCGAATTGGGCCCAGCCATAGTTCAGTTGGCCGGCCTTGTTCCAGTTTGAAGAGGTGTGGCAGAGTGCGGTTCGGTTTTGCTTGTAGTGTGAGTGCAAAGCATGCCTGAGAAAACTGAAGACGAGGTGTGACTTTTAAGGGACTGTTTCATATGGCTTTATTAATCATTCTTACTTTTCAATGAACGTAAACTGTCATAGTTTATTAAAGACGAAAACCCCCTGCTGCATGACAGCTGCCACCTTCAGCAAACCTCCTAAACCTGCAGTACGAGGACTTTTATGAACATTTATGAGCGTCAAAAGTGGTGGATCTGTTCAGCAAAAGATTTGACTGTGTGTCACTGCATATTGGAGGTCTGTCTGCGGTGCAGCCACGGAACCAGACCAGATTTCTTGTGTTGCGGAAATAAATTTCCAAATATAATGCGGTAGCGGCCTGTAACTCTGGTTTAATTTGACCGTGAGCAGGCGAGCTAACAATATAACGCTCCCGAGTCCCAATGTTATTTGCATTGGTACCACCAGTGCTCATAACTGTTACACATGCTTAATGCATGGACCAGTGATTTCTGCACATGCTTTTTTTTTTTTTCGCAGTCTGTGCGTGCATCATCTGCATAACATTCCTCAGAGCAGGCTTTACTAACATGGGAGAGCAAAGTTAAAATGCGCTGTCCTTCAGCTTGCATTAGAAAATGGTCAGTTTACTGTTAGGAAACCCACATCAGGCAAGTCTGATGTATGGGAGTCTTTTTCATGCGCAATAGATGCAAATAAAAAATGACCCTTTGCGCGATGTGATGAGTTTGACCCTTTAGCAGTCACAAGACTGGAACCTCAGGTTTAAGGCCCTGTTTACACTAATACGTTTTGTTTTTAAAGCGTTTTAGAATGAAAACAATGTATGTCTACACTGGTGTTTCTGAAAAGATATCCGCCCACGCTATATCACTAAAAACACACTTCACATGACCACAAAAAAAACAATCTGAAATGCACTGTAGCATATGCGGACATCTGAGCTCCAGGCAGTCAGCAGGTGCTTTAAGCACACCTCCCCAGGTAAGAGAAGTGCACGTCGGACAGTTCATCTAGGATCTTCTGCTGGACCCCTTAGCTCACTGTATATGTTAAAAGAGATATTTAATGCATCTTGACTCTGCCTAACGACCCTTTGGTGCTTTGAATCTATTACTTGTTCTCAGGTAACGTGCTTTGCCTAAACGTAAAGATAAGGTATTAATTAATGTAACCATGTACACTGATTCTGCATGTTAAGTAATTGCTTGCCTTTATTTCCTATATTGTATAAACCTATTATATTATAGACTGCCATTATTAATTATTAAAACTGATATTCAGAAAAAGAGGCAGATTATGTTTCATATTTTTCAATAAAAATGACAGTTGGCAGTTATATTATAGGCTCCATTTTGTTATAAAAATGCATACAGTGAAGATGACGGTCATATACAGTAAATATGTAGCTACACGAACATTTTTGGTGACTGTTAAGTTGTTAATATCAAAATGAAAATAGGCAGTTCCTTAAATGTTCCTAAAAAGGTCTTAAAATGTTTTCATTTTATTGTTAAGATAAACAGCACAGCCAGGGTAATGTGAATGAGGTTATAAAGTACACTCACTGTTCCCTTTGAAAATTTACCCGACTTGTCGACCTTCTGGAGTTTGTTTTCCATATCAAAGTTGCAAAGTTTGAACTTACAACAAGAGGATACAAGACGGAACTCTGTGCACTTAATATTGAGAAAAAGCTCCAACGCCAGATTGGTGAATGTATGCAGCCACGCCTCCGTTTTCAGACGTCTCCGATTTCCCCATCCACTAAAACCAAAATAGCCTCTTCAGCATTTTAAAAATGCTGTTTTCAGTGCACTAAAACTCTAGGGTAGTGTGGATGGAAGGCGTAATCGTAGCAAAACTTATGTGTTTTAAAACTAAAATGAATTTGTTTAAACGCTACCTGAGGTGGCACTCATGTCTCATCACTAAAATTCTGTCTCGCGTAGACCTCTACTGCATATCAAACATCTTAAAATAATACAAAGCCATAAAAACTAAAGCAATCTCTATTGTACAGATTTAAAGCACTTCTCTTCTGTTAAACTGAGCAGTCACATCACTGAAGGCGTAAGCATGCTTGGGCTCAGAAGGCAAAAAATGCAATGTAAGTGCAGGCCGAGGGGCAGAAGGTAGGGGGGACAATTGCACCTGGGCACGGTTCAAGACAACCGAGCCTAGTATGAGTACAACCTTAAATTGGTAAAAACTAATAAATTAACTTAATTCCTTAATTGTTGTCCCAACAGAAATTGATTATGTGGAACCCAGCATTTTGTACAGTGCAGTAACATACCACATTGTCAAAATAGATTGGTTCCACACAATTCATTCATTGAACACAAATCAATTGTTAACTAAATTTTTTTTTTTTTACAAATTTAATTGCATTGAACATGAAATAATTAAGTTCACCCCAAAAAATCCTCAAGAATTTAGTTTATGCAGCTCATTTTAAATGCAGATTCAAAAATAATCGAAAATCATTGTTTGAGAGCAACCCAACTAATGGAGTGTTCTCTAAAAAAAGAAAAACAGGCCTGCTGATGACAGGCGTCCGCGGTGAGAATCTCCCCACCATCTACAAATCCCCATTCGCTGGGTTTCTCTGACACACGTAAAGGTTGAATCCACTTTATGAGGATTTAGTGAGCTGCGGGGGGAAAAAAAGAGAGTATTCACAGAGCAGAGAGATGCAATCCTACTGCTTATTTTCAGACAATTGCAGAGAAAAGAAAAATGTACGCTATGGAAATCGTGTCGACTCGGATAGGTATTTATACAGAGCGGGCTTGACTGTGTGCAGCTGTGATGGCGGGAGAGGTAGACCTGCGCGCATGATGGATAAGACAGCTAGAAGAGAGCTAACGAGCTCTGGCCTGGAGAAAGAAAAAGAGAAACTCTCGCCGGGAAGTCGTCTGTGAGTAAGAAACCTCAGCATTTGAAGCGGAATTTAGGACAAAAACCTGAAGGCCTTTGTCTTCCCGAACGCACGTGCAGATACACAACATGAGCAGAAAACAAAAAAAGGAAGCCTTTTTTTTTGCTGCAAGGCTTGTGTCTTCCTCTTTGATTAGAAATAAGCCGTGGCTTTGCAGGCAGCCCTTGTTTCATCCCTGAAGCGATGCTGTCATCTCCGTGAGACACACAGACCTGAACATCTAAAGGTTATCAGAGAAACAGTATGGGAAATCACATAGATTCCCACAGAACATCCCCTCGTCCAACTTAGATAACGATAAACACACAAACGAAAGACAGAGATGTGAAGTGAAGTGGAGCTTACAGGAGTTTTTCGATGCAAACTGGCCAGAAAGGTAGACAAAAGTCCTAGGTTGGCACACGGATACTTCCTTAAAAGGCATAACCTTCATTTGATGTTATTGATCTACTTCATAAATATGCATGCAACCTTGATACGGTTAAAACAGTGACATATTTCTGGATTAAATAAATTATTGATACACACTGCAACCGAATGGGCAATTCCATTTGATACTTGTTTCAAAATTGATTCAATTACTTATCAAAGTTTAATTTAAAATGTTCCAACCACTATAGTGAAGAGAATATTCCAAGACTCTGTGTTTGATCATTTCCTCAGCTTTATCTTTTGTACATGAGTGATACCTGACAAAAGTCTTTTCGCCTATCTATAAGTTTTAGGAACACTAAATTATAACTTAGGGTGCTTTCACACCAGTGAATTGATTCAGTTATTCAGAAACAGAGATTACAATTGTTACAATGTTGCTATTTGCTCTTGGAGCGGTTTGCTTTCACACTGCAAAGTTTCTAATCGGACCAAAAGAGCTAAAACAAGTCACGTGCGAGTAAACTCTCCTCACATTGGTCAGAGTGTCAGGGTTTATTTTGCAGCGTCCCGCTAAACTGTCAGGAGAGGTGGTGTTTTGATAGTGATTGACAAGGTGTCTGAGGAGAGATGCGGTGGGGAGGGGTGAGAAGAGTGCGCGACGTAGCCTATTTGAGGACCGGGAGGGAGACGCGAGATTACCGGGAGATCATCACTCGTTTGCGGGCATCCGGAGACTCGCAAAACTTCCCGCCCTACTCATAATTCTCTCTTCAAATGGCCGTATGCCTATTACATATCCATAAAACACTGTGACATAACCACGCTCGGATCGGATCGCTTTCTCACTGTAATCGAACCGCTCCAGGGTTCGTTTCAATCGAGTCGAGACCACCTCATTCAAGCGATCTCCGAGCGATTACTTTGGCGCGGAACAGATTGCAGATAGCAATTGCCCTGTTTACAAATGCCAAACGAACCGCGCTAACTGGGCAAACGAGACACGTTCCGAAACAAAAGTGTAGGTGTGAAAGCACCCTTAGATTAAACTGATCATTTGGTATCAGAAGTGGCTTATATAAGAGGCAAGAGCTATATATTTTGTTCTGTCACTACTTGTTAGGACTAGCTTGCAATTGTAAAATCCACATTATTTTCAATAAAAATATAATTTTAGTCACTGTACTTAATTTATTCTCTACTTCACTCTCCAACAATGGGTTAGGCCCATTTGTTCGTACAATGGAGAGAGTGCACGAGCGAACGACTGCACACACACATCAGCCCAACGCTATGTGTGAAAAAACACTCGCTGACAAGGTTTCCAAATAAGAGTCTGCTGACATGGGTCCCAGCAAGCATGATGCGAAAACACCATCTCATTAAAGCCACGAAAATAGACCTGCGTGAACACAATTATACATTCAGCAGAGGGTGATGCTCACCAGATACCCTAAGAAGCTACTCTCTCTCTCTCTCTCTCTCTCTCTCTCTCTCTCTCTCTCTCTCTCTCTCTCACACTCACAGCTGCTTATGCAACCCTTTCCCTTCACTACAGAGAATAAAAAAAATAAATAAATAAAAAATATTTCCAGGGGACTGATTAAGGAATTTGGACTGTTTACTCGTAACTCTCAGAGACAGTATTTGACGAAGTAATGCAAACAGACAAATTAGTAGATGTAAATGTTAAATCCAGCACGTTTTCATTTCAGCAATTTGCGTATGAATGATTTGCTATAAATAAATCAAGCTAAATATCAGCATTTTGTCAAGCTCTATTAGCAAACATTTCAGTTTTTTTCTGTTTTAGGAATGCTGGTGCCTTTTCAAATCTTGTTCAGTTGGTAATTTCACCAGAAGTGTCTTGATATTTTTTATTTAATATAGGAACACATTTGTGACAAAATCTATTTCAGGAAAGCAGTTATCGTATTGAACTGTTTTCTAAATCTAACAACCCATATAAATGTGACAACAGCCAGTCAGTCTGGAGTTTTTTGGAAGCACATCAAAGCATATACTCATTCAGAGCCATCAGCAGAATATATGGAGAATGGGGACTCAGAGAGGTTATTTTGTTTTCATATGGGGGCACACTTTTCTTATGATTTGACAAACAGACATTCACCAAAATCGCCTATACAGTTAAAGTATTAGTCCTCCTGAATTATTAGCCCCTGTATATTTTTTAATTACTGTTGAACGGAAAGAAGATTTCTAAATATAATAGCTTTTAATAGCTAATTTTCGGATAACTGATTTATTTAATCTTTTCCGTGATGACAGTACATAATATTTTACTAGATATTTTTCAAGATACTAGTATTCATTGTATAAGGATGGTTTGTTCTGTAGACAATCGCAAAGAAAAGCCTTAGGGGACTAGTAATATTGACCTTAAATGTTTTTTTTTTTTTTTAAATACATACTGCTTTTATTCTAACTGAAATAAAACAAACAAGACTTTATTGACAAGAAATACTGTGAAAGATTCCTTGCTCTCTTAAACATCATTTGGAAAATATTTAAAAAAGAAAAAAAAAAATCACAGGAAGGCTAATCATTTTGACTATTTTTTTTTTTACAAAAACACAGGCTGAATCATTTTTAGCATAGGCTGTTTATTTCCAATCACATGTTTTGTCTTCCGTTAAATAAAAATACCAGGCTACCACAAATCGGTCACTCCACGGAAAGTATGCATTGAATGAATGCTCCGCTGTTATTATTATATCACAAGTCCTCTGTCAATATTTTTAATAGAAGTCATTATTTTTTATCAACTCATCTGTATCAAACTGTAATATTCTTCTTCTATTCTGGTTCTTTAGCAAAATATGTCTGTAGACACATGTGGATGCATGTGTTACTGCCCCGCGAGTTAACAAATGTGTTGCAGTTGCACATTTAGGGGTTGATCACAGCAAACAAGCATTTCCATTCCAATAACGCGAGGTGCATCACACTGCCTTTTTTGTTGACAAGAAAAAAATATTTATATATTTTTTATGTCACTAGGAACCAACTGATTCAGCTAAGTATTGTGCGCGAGTGTTGCTGTCCATGCTGTTATAATTTTAATATTTAATAATATTAAGAAATTTAAAATTTGTAAAGCCATACAGCTCCGGATAACTTGAAACAGCGAGCACTAGTCTCTTGGCTTAGTCCCTTTATTAAATTTGGGGTTGCCACAGCAGAATGCCAATTTATCCAGCATATGTTTTATGCAGCGGATGCCCTTCCAGCTGCAACCCATCACTGGGAAACATCCATACACCCTCATTCACACATACAGTATTGGCAATTCAGCATATTCAGTTCACCTATACCTCATGTCTTTGGATTTGAGGGAGAAACCGGAGGAAACCCACGCAATCACTGGGAGAACATGCAATCTCCATACAGAAATGCCAACTGACCTAGCGAGACTCGAACGGACGACCGTCTTACTGTGAGGCGATCGTGCTACTCACTGCTCCACCGTGACGCCACACACTATTTCCCCCATATAATTCAGTATCCATTTTTATCACTTGTTCATTGTATACTTTAAATGGCAACCTTTAAGCAGACCACCATCCTATTTGTATCAAATAAGCAATTGCAAGTATCTTGTAGCACATTAAATGGCCTTGCACATGCGCACACACACAGAAAGAGAGCTATGGATTTAAGCAGATGAAGGTCTATATATAAAAGAGAGAATTTGAATATTGTTAAGATGAGATAGGCTATTTGATCCATTTGAGTGCTCAGTGGGCAGTGGCTGATATCCTAATAACTTGAGCCACTGGTGCGAAACCTTCCAAAACTGAACAGAAATGCTTGTCGCACCATGTGTTCCCTCAAAAAAGATGACTTCTTTCCTTTAATTTGTACGAGTAATTCGCATTAGAATGAGAGCGGAGGCTGGCAATGAATGCTAGATTGCCATCCAATTTAATGTGCCGAGGCACATCAATCAAATATTCAGATTTCACAGAGGCAATATCTGCCCGAGGCAATCGTCTGCTTTATACGAGAGGGATGTGTCGTCGAGGAACATTAGGCAGAGGTATGATGGTGATATTTAGACAGCGTACAGTACGTCGCTATTAGCAAAAGGCCACAAAATAGCAAGAAATTACTTTGGATATTGCATCCATTACGTCCTCATCTAGCGCCCCGTCTCTTTTATCTGACCGTCTTGCCTGTCAGGAGTCTGTAGGGATGACAGCCACACGGGTTGGGGTAATGTGATTTCCCCCTCACTTGCTGCTAATTTTACATTGATTAATGTGTTTTGAGAAAGGCAGTAATAGTATTTTGGGAGTTACTCAGCTTGGGTGACTGCGAGCAAGATTATAGCAGCAGATACCATTTCAGTTATGTAGAGCGAACACACTGTGAGATAACCGTGTTTCAGGCGTTTCAGCAGGTGTGCAGCACAGCCACACTGAGAACAGTTGGCCAAGCGCTTTCAACTTCATTACCTGAACGGCCATCAAAAAAGTCCCTGTGTAGTTCAGTTCCTCTTTTCCTGACACTAAAGCGGCTGCACGCTGAAGCCGATTGGGTTGTGGCAAGCGGCCAGATGAATACTGGATTAAGGTCTCCTTCAAACTCTCTCTCACACACATCTCCGCTGACCCCTCTTTATCAATGACAGAGCAGAGCGTAGGGGGAAAAAAAAGGAAAGGGCCATGGGTGGATCAGGGAAATGTTACAATGACGTTATTTTCCAAGGCTGCTTCCCTGCAGTCTTCCCACACCGCAGTTTCTTTTATGTGGTTTCAAATATGCAGGCTTATAGGTTCTTAGATGAGCATTATTAGCTTCAAATGGTAACAGAGGGCAAGGAAACCCGTGAAGTTCGAATGCTTTTCAACAGAAAATTGCTTGGAGCTTTTTCTGCACAAAAGACTGCACCAGTTGCCATTTCTAAAAAAACTGAGGAAAATTATATTATGTTAAGCTTGCTACTGTAACGATTGGATGCCGACAACAGACGTTCGGATCCACATGCAGTTTATTAAAGAGTAGTCATGCAGACAATGGTCAAAACAGGAGTGAACAGGAGCATAAAGGTAATTCAAAAAGCAAGAACAAAAACAGCCGAATGGTTAGACTAAGCAGCAAAGAATCAAACATGGTAAACAAGCTAAAGGTCCAAAGAATCGGAATATTAAACAACGGAAAAACGGTTTATGATGTTAGCAAGTAAACAAGACTCAGCAAAGTGTGTGTGTGTATCTGTGTGTCTGTGTGTGAAAACACCGCTCGGCGCTATCTTATATAGTCACATGTCAGGTGTTTTTTTAAACTGTACTAAGTTAATTAAATATCAATGGTAATGTTTTAATTCAACCGGATAACTGCGACCAATTTGATGGCCAAGATATTTTAAATTTAAGCATTTTTGTGATACATTTTTTATTGATTTTTACACATGAGAGGCATAACAAAATCCTCCAAATGTCATTTAAAATAGAAAAGATAAATAAATTCATTTTCTGATTCCATCCCCTCTTACCCCCACTCAGTGGTGCCAAAGGTGTAAAATTACAAAACGAAACACAATATATACAAGGTAGAGGTACAATCTGCAATATGAGTCACCAGAGATAATAAGATTCAGGTTGTAGCACATTATTTACTGCCATCTCTAAGCCTTTCAGTCAATTTGTCTGCTGTTGCAAAGTCATTTTTAACAATAGGTTAAAGGTAAATTTAGTCATATGGGTTTTATTTAACACTATTTGATTTTGAAGTTGCTTGTAAGTAATGTACTCTTACATCATATTGTACTGATCGTTCATTCATTCATTTTTTCATTCATTCATTCATTCATTTTCCTTTAGCTAAGTCCTTTTATTCATTAGGCGTCGCCACAGCAGAATGAACCGCCAACTTATCCAGCACATGTTTTACACAGCGGATGCCCTTACAGCTGCAACCCAGTACCAGGAAACATCCATACACACTCAGTCACACACATACACTATGGCCAATTTAGTTTGTTTAATTGACCTATACCGCATATCTTTGGACTGTCCGGAGCACCTGGAGGAAACCCACAAGAACACAGGGAGAACATGCCAACTCCACACATATATGCCAACTGACTCAACCGGGACTTGAACCAGCGACCTTCTTCAACCCAGGCTCATTCTGAAAATGTACCCCTATACACATTTCTGGAGAGCGTCAAATACCTGCCAGGAGCTACCTTCTTTTTGCAGCTTTTGTTTTCGCAAATTCACCAGAGGGTGCTGCGTATGCTTTTTAAGATCTCAAATTTCTCTTGCGAATGCCATTCGCGCCTGCTGCTCTTGCGTAATCTACCAGATTGCTGTTGACTGATTGTTGAACTGACTGACTGATCAATTGACTGACCCACCCTCCTCCTTCCCTAAACCCAACCAATAGTGTTTTTAAAGACACAGATTGACCCGTCCACCCACTTCACTAAACCTAACCAACAGTTTCAATTAGCAATCCAGAAAAAGAAAAGCCCTTGCCTGATTTTTACTATATTTTCAGATTTTACCACCTTCTCACTCCGTTATTCACTAGTTTATTTTATTTTTTGGATTCTGTTTTTGTCTTACTGGAATTTTTCTGGAATAGTTCTTCATCGGACTCAAACCCCAACGTTGTGGTCAATTCATCTCTGCATATCTGCCGATGTACATACTAACTGGACAAACAGGTAACAGCGTGAAAACTATGCACACGAAGGTAAGAGGTCTTAAACACGAAATGCAGCCATACGTATTTCTAAAATGTATATAGGGCTACATTTTCAGAATGAGCCTATTTTAGGCTTCTTGCTCTGAAGTGACAGTGCTAACCACTGAGCCACCGTGTTGCCCATTGTACTGATAGTAATCTTTTTAAATCCATTTTCTTTATTGTATCACTCTCATCCATATATTTACCACTCTGAAAACATGAACAACTCTCACACCTGCTATAGGTGATTCCTCTGCAGACGCGCCAGTAGAATAGTGCTGTTTGGTGATGTGAAGAGTAAAAATTAGACAAAATAACACAGTTTTTTGTGTGTTTTTCCAGCAGGGACAACACGTAAAACAGTACCTGCATGGCCATAGAACATGAAAAATAACTGGAAAAATAAATAGAGTATAAAAAGGCTGAACGATTTCATGACAGAGAAAATCTCAAATAGTGCCTCTCTTTAAAATGCAATATTATTGGTGTAATTTATATCTATGAACATTCATTCAAGAATATTGCAGCCTAATAACCCAATAAATCCTGTGCTACCTTGTCCCATATTTCATGCAGCTCATACTTTAACTTCAGTAATTGGCTAATAAACGACCGGCTTTCTTTGACGTGGCTTTTGATGGAACCGTTTGGAATTGAACTAAACAGCAAGTGTACAAAGAATGCGGTAAATGAATGATTATAGCATTGTGAAAGAATGGCCAACCATTTTCCTAAACTACAAGTGCTTAGTCCTGGTTTAAACTGGCCTTAATCTGGCCAAAAAAATGGTTTAAAGACATTGAAACGGGGTCATGCAGAGTGTTAAAAGCCCTTAAGAGAGATTTGAGGATACTTTTAAAAACCGTCATCTAAATCATTGAAGCTTTTCAGCCGCTAAAAAAGAACCAGGTAATGGAGCAAACTATCTGGGCCAAAGTCCCCATGCCTAGTCATTACCGCAAACGATGTATGCTTGGTTTTTAACCTTCGGGATTTATGCACTGCGAGATCAAAACTCCATCCGAGTGAATCTCGGGAGTAATAAAAGACTTGACGGAATGCCGTTTCATAAGCAGCTAGAGACTTCAACAGGCCAAAGCTTTGCACAGCTCAGTGAAACCATACGCCATATGTCGTCTCTCTGTAGCGGTGCTGGGGAAAAAAAAAGACAAATCCCTCTGAAAAAGATTGTTATGCAGTTATCAATTTTACCAACTGCGGAGCCACATACCTGCTTGTTAAATGTATTACTGTAAAACTGAATTATATGCACTACACTACATAAGTTTATCTTTTCAATATAGGAAGAATTGTAGCATTGGCAATGATTATAAATTAGAGCCCGTTCACACAGAATGTATTTTTTTCTTTCCAACATGCTACTTCTCTTTTGTTTTTCAATGTAAACATGGTCTAGATGGATGTGCTTGACATTTATGGTCAAATCTTTAGAAGCACTGCGCATACCATGCTTTTTTAGACGCTGTGTGAAGTTGAAAGATCTCATCACTGTCAGCTTCAAAAGCAATGGACCGATCAGAAAAGCTCAGAGGCAGTGCAACTGCTTTGGTTTTATAAAGTTGACATGACAACTGTTTTATTTACCACTATATGGCGGATTATAATTATCATTAGTCATTATGTTTCCATCTGAATATCACATAAAAGATAACAGCACGAAATAAAGCAGTGTTTCAATCAACACAGAACAAAATCGTCACTTCCTGATTAACTGGCACCAAATATCAACAGTAAAAACGGAATTTGCTGAGGTAGGAAAAGCTGCGTGAATCTTTTCTTCATCTAATAAACGACTTGCATCTAAGAAGATGACGCTGACATGCAGTGAATGTCTGCTGGCGTTTGAAGCCATGAGAAGGAGAGCACAGAGGCTCTTGACAGTTCTGGAGGTAATTAATAATATATTAACACTAATACCGAAATGGTTAAAGCATTTTAGAATGACCAAAACAACATTTCAGATGTTTTACAGTGTGCTCAGCTGGTTGGTTTGTTCATTCACACACATTTTTATCATCACATGATCTTTTATATGTTAATAATAATAATTGGGTTTGTGTAAATATCAGCAACAAAGGGAAGAGGGGCAAATGCAATGTATAGCAGCCAGAGGTGGGTAGAATGTCCAAAATCTATCCTCAAGTAAAAGTA
Organism: Danio rerio; assembly: GCF_052040795.2. Lineage (NCBI taxonomy): Eukaryota > Metazoa > Chordata > Actinopteri > Cypriniformes > Danionidae > Danio > Danio rerio. The sequence goes on from NC_141044.1 coordinate 6,965,454, forward strand.
CAAGCACTTGTGGAAATTTTTACTTAAGTAACAATCTTATAAGTTACATGAGTAAAAGTAAAAAAGTATCTAATGAAAATACTCAAGTAAATAGTAAAAAAAAAGTTTAACAGAGCAATTAATTTTTCATAGTATTTTCTATATTTTTTCCTTCTGTAGAAAGTCTTACTTGTTTTATATCAGCTCAAATAAAATCAGTTTTTAATGTTTTTAAAAACATTTTAAGGTCAACATTAGTAGCCCCCTTAAGCAATATTTATTTTGATTGTCTACAGAACAAACCATTATTAATTACCCTAACTTGTCGAATTAACCTGGTTAAGCCTTTAATGTCACTTGAAAAATCATCACCTTAGAATTATAAGGTTCTCTCTGCATGCTGAGTGATTTCGAGATTTTTTCAAAGTTCATTCCATATCAAACAGTTTGTGTGTAACATTTGTTTTTTTGTTTTTGTTTTTAAATAAAAAGTCTTAAAATATAAAAAAAAAAAACATACCATAGTGTAAATAAGTTGTCATTTAATAAGAATATGTCAATAACTCAATTTTGACAAAGATGCCAGATAGAACCTTATAATTCTAAGGTGATGAAATATCTAGTATCTTGAAAAATATTTAGCCAAATATTATGTGCTGTCATCATGGCAAAGATAAAAGAATTCAGTTATTAGAAATGAGATATTAAAACTTCAGAAAAGTGTTAATAAAATCTTTCTGTTAAAGCAATTGTATGTTAAAAAATAATGTTTAAATGTGATATTTTTAATGACTAAATGACTAATGTGTGCAGGGTTGATCAGTTATTCCATTAAAATGTTTCTTTTTTTTGTCCCATAGTTACCATTAATAAGGTTCAAATTGGGATAATTTTACCACATACCACTATGTGTTTTTTTCAGGTCGGAGCAGGAATTCAGGTAAATGTCGCAATGTCAGTACAATGCGTGCATCGCATTATCAAACTATCAAACTATACTTGTTGACATGCTGGAGTAAAATCACGGCCGAGTGACCTGGTCAAATAAACTCACTGCACAGACAGTGTCCTTCTCGGAACCGCAGATGGTGACATGGCGGGACCACAGTATAAACTCTCACGTCTTCCTAGACTTAAGCCATTATTCCAACAGGCGCGCGCTCTAACCAAAGGCGGGAAATACATTTCTATAGCAACCTCACAACCTCTCCAATGCGGCGGCTTGCGATATTTGCAAACAAGTCATATGGATCATATTTATTATCACTTGGCAGTAATGGAGGAAGGTCGCCAAATGAAGTGAAATAAGAGTAACTTTTTCTAATAATTTAATTGAGTAAAAGTACACATATTTAAATGTACTCAAAAAGTATACGTTACTCAATTTTACTCAAGTAAATGAGAAATGTAATTCGTTACTACCCACCTCTGATAGCAGCAAAGCAAGAAACAGAACGCAAACAACAACAAATAGGGCAGATTTGTGCAGTTGTGGTGAAGTTAAATGTTAGCCTCACTAATTTACTTGAACAACCAAAATGTTTTTGTCCAGATTCATGAACAAAAGTTACCTGAAAGCGGTGCACGGAATTCATCTTGTACTTTTTTGTACTTTTTTGTGCCATAGGCAACCTGCGTACTCTGTGCACATAGGGAGCGGCGGTACTGGGAACAAGTAAGAAAGACTCGAGGACCTATCCATATACAAGTGTATCACACACATACATGGCTATTATTCATTAACAGTTGGAGACTGTTTGGTGCCATTCAAAAATGGCACGTTCTTGACTAAGTGTAAATTAGCAGTAATCACCATCAGCTGGTGCTCTGGATGTTTGACCTGCTGTGATGATGCAGGGCAGCACTTAACGCGGTGACCCACAGTGCAGCCTGCGGCACAAGACCCGTCTAAAATGCTTAGAGGGGAAAATCGAGTCCAAGTGAAGAATAGAAAGGAAGAAGTCAACGTGTTGCTCATGTGAGGGGTATAATCTCTCCCCCTGGCAAATTATGACTTCGGCTCCACCATAGCAGCTTTAACACCCACCTAAGGGCTGGCTTATTTGATCTCAACAACAAGCACAGAAATCGATTCAGCTCCCAAGTATAATCCTCGTCACGTCCATAAAGTCCGACACGTTCCCTTCCTCATAAGCAACCTCTCGTCAATAAAAACATGCTCAATCACTCAAACCGCTTTGGAACGGTGGCCATCGAGAGAGTGGCGCAATGATGAACAGGGAGTCATTTAGTAATTTTTAATGATCCCTAAGTAAGCAACCCCTCATTAAATAAAAAATATACAGGGAGAACAAGAAGTCTCCAATCTTTTAAAGCAACCTTGATCAGTTACAGCCAAATATAGGCCATGCCATCTCATTCCCCTGCCTGGTTATGTAGTCATAATTGGGGGTTTATTGATTTCCAGCCTGTCGTCATGGCTGAGGTGACCTTTTGTCTGAGAATAATTGCTCTATTAGAGGCTTTATAGAGGCTTCTGTTGGGGGCCTCACACTATTATCTGACATAAGAATAACGGGCAGATATGAGCTGACCCTCTTTAGATCTGACAGGGCTGCTATATTCTTCCTAGTACTGAATTAGTTTGTGCAAAGAGAGAGAGGGAAAGATTGAAAATGAAAGGGAGGGCAGAGCAAAATAACTTCCTACTGATAGTTTGGTTGTTAAGTCACAGCGCTGGCCATGTATGGGGTCATTGAAGTTTTGTAAAGCGACAGTTTGTAGTGGATTACGGATGGATAGGCGGGGAGTTTGGGTGACCCGAGTGCACATGTATATAATCAAACGGCCATTTAGACTAAGCCGTTTAGAACTGAAACCGGGCAGAATGAGAGGGCTTTACTGGGCTTCTGTTCCCAACTTCCACGTAGCTTAAATAATCTTAAGCTTTGGCTTTCTTTGCTGTGGGAGTTCTGATCTCATCACACAGGCTGAGAAAAGTTACCATATCTCTTAGGGAGAAAAAGACATTTTACAGAGTTTTCTTTTGCCAGATGTTAATCCTTGAAATGAATATTTAATTCATTCATTCGTTTTCCTTCGGCTTAGTCTCTATTTAAGAGGTCGCCACAACGAAATTATCCGCCAACTATTCTAGCAAATGTTTTACATAGCGAGTGCCCTTCCAGCCGCAACCCAGTACTGGGTATCACCCATACACACTCATTTACACACACTTATACACTACACTTACAGTTCATGACTCTGGACAGTGGGGGAAACCGGAGCACCCGGGGAAAACCCACGCAAACCCGAGGTGAACATGTAAACTCCAGACAGAAATGCCAACTGGCACAGCCAGGACTCAAACCAGCAACCTTCTTGCTGTGAGGCGATAGCACTAACCAGTGAGCCACCATCAACGAATGTTTAATATTAATGTTATTATTATTTTTGTGCAGTAATTAGTAGGGTTGGGCGATGTCGACCAATTTGGCATCGTAAGTTGTCTAATGTGAAATATCGCCATGGACGATGGCATTGTAATCATGTGAAAAGTGGGGAGTGGGGTTGTTCGACAGAGTGTGCGCGACGAGTCTGAAGAGCGAGGAGGGATCCGGGTGAGAAGGGTGCACAACTTATTTGAGGAATGAGACGCACAATTATTTCAAGGAGATTATCTCTCGTTTGTGGGCATTATGAGTCCAGCAAATGCATAACGACTCCCGGAACTTCCAGGAGACTTGGGATGTCTGAATATCTTGATTAACAACTATAGTGAGACGCGATCCAGCATTACATCATTGATAAACTGTTTGACGTGCACTGTTCTCTGGAGCTCAGAGGAGCGCATGACATTGTGTGGCTGTGTGTGTGGCTGTGACTTTGTGTGTGTGTAGTCACATAATGTGCGTTTTCAGCGGACTGAGGGCTCTTCAGAAATGCTTGGTAAAACACGGTGTGGATGTGGATCATTTTCGTTCTAAATGCCATTTTAACACTGAGACGTATAAGTGTAAACGGGGCCTAAATGTGTATTTTTCGCGAGCGGGTTTGCGACGGGGCGGGCCGGACGATTGGTGATGCTGGCTCGGCGATGGACTATGGCAGGGGTCAGCAACCTGCGGCTCTTTAGCGCTGCCCTTGTGGCTCCCTGAAGCTTTTTAAAAATGTTTGAAAATGGAAAATTGGGCAGGTTAATATATATTTTTGTGTTTTAATATGATTTCTATAGCAGGACAAACATTTTTAACGTTTTCAAATGCTGTAAAAGTGTTTAGAATTAATATTTAATTACAACATTTCTGTCAACGAAGATTTGCGTCATAGCCTGCGACATACGTTTCTATCAGCAGGGCGGGATGCCAGGCAGGTGGCTGTTGTAAACAAACCGGGAGATAATAAAGCACGGAAAACCGTTCACAGATGGCGACTACATGAAGAAGTCATTCATCAACATATTAGAACACCTATTTGCAGACTTCAAAACCAAAACCAAGATAATACAAAAATTAAAGACATACCTTTCTCCGCTAAACAGTGAAGGAAAGGGCTATTAAAATGGCAGTAACATCACCGATCAGCAAACCAAGAACATTAATTCAGTGCCAGTATACTCAATTGGCTGTACTGTGACCATTATTCAACGCGCTTTTATGCAGGTATGTGAACTCTGATGGCCCGCAAGAAGAAATGATCAAATTAATACCACTAATAAGACAAGAGGCTGTGCTGAAGTGTTTAAATGACAACACAATAAACACCAACCACCTGATTTCAGTGGCTATTTAATCACGAAGGCTCATTATGTATTTGTAGCCAACTTACTCATTTATTTAGTAGGCTAATATAGCTAATATAGATACATGCAGCATGTGTTTCCTTCATTATAAGGCTTATATAAGACTTAACATTTTTTTGTGGCTCCAGGCATATTTGTTTTTTGTTTTTTTTGGTCCAATATGGCTCTTTCAACATTTTGGGTTGCCGACCCCTGGACTATGGCATCGTCTATCGGCCTAACCCTACCAATTAGCGTATAAATGTTTTTAATTTAGCAAGTTGTATCCAGTTGAGTGTGTTCCCTTGAAAATCACAATGGCCGGGCCGGCCAACTAAACCACACCTGAGCCCGATTCATAGCACTTTCACTTACTTAAATGATCGTGGGCAAAGTTCGGATAGGATAGTGTGAGTGCGCCCTTAGTCCCTTAGCAACTTCCGGGAGACTTGGGATGTCTGTGCAATGTAACATAAATTCAACAAACAGACCATCAAAATAAAATGTTTTTTCTTTTAAAAGACACACACAATTTGACCTTCTAACTATAAGACTTTGAAAGAATTATCATATGATTTACATACTGTTGTGCTTAGCTTTGGTTGCTTCTATTATTCTCATTTGTAGATTGCTTAGGGTAACATCACCTTGCAAGTAATCAAATGTAAATGTAAACATAGAATACATTCAAAATGATTATACTATACTACAGACAACCTGCAAAACACAAAAACAATCTATCTTTAATGCCTTTTCTTTTCTTTCACGGCCGACCTGCTACCTGGAAGGAACCAAGATGCTTTTAGCACCCGGTGAACTTGGAGTGAGACTTATCTCCCAAAACCATGTACACAGATCTAGGTTTAATAATTGAACAAACAGCTAAAACACACTTTCTTCCACTATCACCTCGATTCATCTTTTATTCCGGTCTAAAAGCATTTCAAAACAAAGGCACAACAAGTCGGAAAAATATGGAAAAATACTGACAGCCTCAAGTGAAACGTAGTCACAAGTGAAAATTAAGGACAAGGTGCATTTTTAATCAGTGAAACAGCTTCCGTGTTGTTCAAAAGGTGAAAACAAAAATTTCAGAGACTGACTGTAACTTATTACAGCTCTGTAGTCTTATCTGAACCCTGTTGGTGTCCCCAAGGGAAAAGACGCTGTCATAGGTGACATTGCAACCTTCACTGGATATGAAAGTCGTAATGTATCTAATTCAGGAAATTCTAAAAAGAGATTTCTAAATTGTCGTGTGACTGTGACCCCCCAGCACCACTCTCTGCCTCGGAGATAGCGATGTGGTGTTTGAAGTCTGGTACTGAATATGCATTTTGGGGCCTTTAGAATTCGTCCTATTCAAGACTGGATGTGGCACACTAGTCAAAGCCAAAAGCTAAATGCCACACACTAGTCGAGATTTATTTATTTTTTCACCCTAAATGCTGTCTGGGGAGAGGTGTGACAGTGAGTTCTCCTATTAGTCTGCGCTCAATACGCTGTGAACGAAGAAGAATGAAGCACTTAAAAGAATAGTTCACCCAGAACTAAAAATTACCCCATAATTTACTCACTCTCAGCCATCAGTGGTATGTATGGTATGCACTGTAAAAAGTGATTTTTTGACCTTGTAAATAATGGAAACATTATTTAAGTATGTTTTACAAACAAATACTATTTTGTCTTTTTACTTAAAAATGGCATGTTTAATTCAGTACATTACTTGCAGTTTCTTTGTCATTTATTGTTCTAAAATACATATGTAGATTTGAATACAATCTCCTAAGTAATATTTACTTAGTGTTTGCCATCTAATCAAATCACACCAAAAAATGAACAACTCAAGTAAAATGTACTGTTCAGCAAGATAATTGATGCGCATGCGTCTTTGGCTCTGAGTTTGAAGTGGCGCGCACAGAGGAAAGGAAGAGAGACTTCACGACGGCTAAAGTGATTTTTACCACGGTAAATAATTAATAAGCTTATTAATTAATCGAAGAATGTTTGCAGAAAAGTGTAGAGTTATTAAGCTATCTGCAGTCCCAGTGGTTTGTGCCTATACCGTTTCTTTTTTATCAAGTTACGGATGCTAAAGTGTTCATGTTAATTGCTAACAGATTTTTGGATAACGTTAAAACGTAATCTTAGTTTTGTTTTGTTTAACACACGGATAACAGAGTTAAATCATTACTAAATAAAGCTATTAATATAGTTGACGGAGTTTGCGATTTGCACCACAATCCGTTATTAGCAAACGGCATGATCTGTCGAAAACAATTGTCTTAAGTTTTATATATGACCTAATCTTGTCAGATTATTGTAAAAATGAGTTTTAACATCCGTGCAAATTTAGCTCGAGGCATTGCTATGGAAGCCCGTTCCCGCATATAAAGTCAGAATTGCGAGATATAAAGTCAGAATTGCGAGTTATAAAGTCAGAATTGCGAGATATAAAGTCAGAATTCTGAGTTATAAAGTCAGAATTGCGAGATATAAAGTCAGAATTGCGAGTTATAAAGTCAGAATTCCGAGTTATAAAGTCAGAATTGCGAGATATAAAGTCAGAATTGCGAGTTATAAAGTCAGAATTCCGAGTTATAAAGTCAGATTTCCGAGTTATAAAGTCAGAATTGCGAGTTATAAAGTCAGAATTCTGAGTTATAAAGTCAGAATTCTGAGTTATAAAGTCAGAATTGCGAGATATAAAGTCAGAATTCTGAGTTATAAAGTCGCAATTCCGAGTTATGGACTTTACTGTTATGGCGACTGACCATAAATGTGTGTTAAAGACTCTTTCAGGTTCTCTGCTTGTGATCTGGTATGGATTCACAGCCCAATTTTCCCAATAAAGGCCAGGAGGACACAGTATTTGGTTGACACTTTTACTGAACTGAAATATGAACTAATACAGCCCTTTTAGTTTTATCCCTGTGTACAATAGCCTGCATATGTCTGTACATATGTACACCACATGAGGGCACCCTTACAACGTGAAACAACAGCTGTAACAAAATGTAAATCATATCGTTACACATATAATACAGAAATAATAAAGAAATCTTAATTTTAGTCTTTTGGAGGAATCACACAAGCTACAGCTAGTTTCTGTTTAATGCTTTATAATTGCTATTTAGACCAAATGTTGTAAGTGGCATAATTATAAAGAACAAATCCATACAAATAAATAGACAGCCTAGTTTAACTAGCCTATATTTTCTTTTTAAAAGCGTGATAAACAATAAACAGTTGGATATAGGCTTTATGTTGTGATTATGGGCTAATGTGAGTCTTTAACACTCCATTTATGGTCAGTCGCCATAACAGGAAACTCCTTAATAACTCGCAATTCTGACTTAATATCTCGCAATTCTGACTTTATAACTCGCAATTCTGACTTTATAACTCAGAATTCTGACTTTATAACTCGCAATTCTGACTTTATAACTCAGAATTCTGACTTTATAACTCGGAATTGCGACTTAACTCAGAATTCTGACTTTAGAATTTTTTTTATTTCATTTTATTTATTAAATTTTTTTTTATTTAGTGGCGGGAACGGGCTTCCATACATTGCCCTGTCGTGTTCAAGCATTCTGTCCCAGAAAAGTTCGAGCTGCCGAAATTTTATAATCACCCTGTTTTTCGCGTATTAATAGGATTAAGCTTAGTTTTTAAAATGCACTTGTAAAAGGCAAATATTACCTTGAACTTTATTTATATTGTTTACCTATACTATCGGGTATAATAGCTATATATAGAAATCGATAAGGTGACTGTACTGCACACTTTTGCATTTACACAAGTCTAAATGCTTGTTTAAATAAATCTTAATTACTTAACAATCAACCTTACATAAGTTGTAAAGCCTGTATTTTGTTTCATGATGTTCTTTTACTGACCAATATCTACTTTACACGTGGTTGATATTTGCAAGTAGTTAAAAATTAATTCTGACATAAACATTTCTTACATTCTTTTACAGATATTGCACTCAGTATTCAAGCTAATGCAAGGTAAGTTGGCAATACTTTATTACAGCACACCTCACAGATAGGTAGCAATAAGTATGCATTCACATGTGCATCGTTTGTTAACTTTAGGTGCTGGAGAATGAGGTGGTTATGTAAAAAATGCAGCTTTCAGTCAAACCGAAGACTACAGCTATTAAAACACTTAAGGCTCAAACATGGAAATGCAGGCCGTCAATCATCAATACCATGTCTTTATGCAGATTGTCCTTGTTCATTTAAAACATTTAATGCCCTTCAGATACACTTATCCCGAAACCACACGGAATCAGACAAACCAAGCGAGGTGCTGTCATTTAGTTGTCTAAAATGCAGTGCAACTCCATTCTCTTCGGAGAAGCAATATTTTGAACACCTTAGAAGCCATATGAGGAGGTATGAGGTAATGACATGTGTGTTCAAAAACTGCAGCTTCAGTACCAACATTTATTCAACCTTTGCGACTCATAAACACAGGAAACACAATACACACTCCATTGAAGATTTTAAAACTGAAGTCTTGAAAAAATACCCAAATCCTGCTGCTTTTCAAAATGATCTAGAGGTCTCTGATGATGACACAGAACTTGATGAAACTTTGGTTGATGCAGGAGAGAACTTACTTGAAGTTGTAAAGAAGAAGTTTGGACAACTTCTTCTAAAGTTGCAAAGTAATTTCAATGTGTCCGGCAAGTGTATTGATCAAATTGTAGATGACCTTCAGTTCCTATCTTCCGCTGCATCTGCTCCAGTTTTGAAAGATGTTGTTGAGTCCACTTTGAAGAAACATAACTGTGAAGTACATTCAGCGGTTATCTCAGATTTGGTAAAAAATCTTTGTGAATCACACCCTTTAAGTTCAGCTCTAGGGAAAGATGGCCCTTTTTCAACGTCATTTAAGAGGTCACAATTCATGAAAGCACATTTTTCAGTCGTTGAACCAGTAGAATACATACTACACAATAAAGACAACAGAACATTCCAGTATGTCCCAATACTTCAGTCGTTATTGCAAATCTTGAAGAATGTAGAAGAAAAAGACTTGGTCACTCAAAGAAAATCTGGATGTGCATCACAATACCAGTCTTTCCAAGATGGATCTCACTTCAGTAAAAATTATTTTTTGGCTGGAGATGAGGATAGATTAAGTCTTATTCTGTATATCGATGATTTCGAAGTGTGCAACCCCTTGGGAACTTCCCGCAAGATCCACAAAGTTACGGCCGTCTATTGGGTGTTAGGAAACTTTCCAGCACATGCACGATCAACACTAGCTTCTATCAATTTAGCTATTCTGTGCAAAGCAGATGACACAAAGCGATTTGGATATCAGAAAGTTTTAGAGCCACTCCTGACAGATCTTCAAAGCTTGGAAAAAGATGGTATTTTTATTCCAAGTTTAGGAAAAATCATGAAAGGCACTGTGGTGAGCGTGGTGGCTGATAATTTGGGAGCCCATTCTTTGGGAGGATTCGTTGAAAACTTCACAGGATCTAATGTCTGCAGATTTTGTCTTGGAGAAAGGTCCCAGTTTCAGACCACAGATGTAAGATCTGGACTTTTTCAGAGGAGAGATAAAGAGCAGCACACTCTGCATGTTGAGACGGCTATGTCAAGTCCTATTTCCACTCATTGCTATGGTGTGAAAAAACAGTGTGCACTGTCTGAAAAACTACAACATTTTCATGTAACATCTGGTTACCCACCAGATGTGTTACATGACCTTCTTGAAGGTGTCGTTCCATTGGAACTGGCATTGTCATTTCAAGACTTCATCAAGAAGAGATATTTTTCTCTTGTGGAGCTCAATACTTGCATTCAACAGTTCCCTTATAAGTGGAGTGACCAAACAAATCGTCCACATGTGATTCCTAGTCATTTTGCCACAAAAAGAACTGTAGGAGGGAATGCACACGAAAATTGGTGTCTGTTGCGTCTGTTGCCTCTCATAATAGGTTTGAAAGTACCTGAGGATGATGAAGTATGGCAGATGTTAATGACCCTTAAAGACATCGTGGAACTTGCAGTGGCCCCAGTGCATACTGAGCAGAGCATCTGCTACCTTGCCACTTTAATATCTGAGCACCGAAACAGATATCTGGAGGTTTTTCCTCAAGAAAAGCTCCTCCCCAAACACCACTTTCTCGAACACTACCCTGAGCTTATTCAGGAATTTGGTCCTTTGGCAGCCCTGTGGACCATGAGATTTGAAGCTAAACATAGCTTTTTTAAAAAAATTGTCAGACAAACAGGCTGTTTCAGGAACATACTGCTGTCCCTTGCAAAAAAACACCAGCTCATGGTTGCATTGCATCTCCATGATTCAAATGTGACAAAGTCATCACTTTCAGTCACAACAACTTCACAAGTCTCTGTGGATGTGCTAAAGGATGGAATAAAAGATTTGGTGCAACACAGGTATCCACATGTCACAGTGGTGCATGTTGCAAACAATATGCACTTCTCAGGCACCAACTACAAACCAGGGATGTTGCTATGTCATGGCTTTACTGCAGATTTGCCAGACTTTTCTGAGGTGTTACAGATTATCTTGGTTTGTAATGAACTGGCCTTTGTTGTCAGACTACTAAGCACATGGTATAACGAGCACTTTAGGAGCTATGAGTTGGAACACACAGGCAACATTCAGATACTGGAGCAAAAAGAAATGGTAGACTACTATCCTCTGGCTGCATACACTGTTGCAGGAAGACGACTAACTACCTTAAAGCACTACATTACTCCTTCTGTTTAGGTACATGATTATCAAAGTTAATATTGTACTTAATTCATATTGTAATAAATTGTTCATTTATTTTTTTGTATCTGTTGCAGATGTGCACCCCAGCAAAGCTGCGATTAGTTTTTGGAGAGAATGATGTTCGCAAATTGGTTCTGCCCTCAGGCATCCCCAGTACTCTCCAGGAGCTCAAAAGTATAATCCAAGAAACATTCAGTATTCCAGAATGCTTTACTTTGATGTATGAAGACATGGAATTTGGGGGACAGTTTTTCAATTTGGACTCAGTAGATGATGTGCAGGATAAATGTACTCTAAAAGTAGTACAAACTGAACCCATCACCCTAAATATGGTTGCTATGAATAGATCAACTCTACCAACAGAGTCTGATGCCAGGTCATGCAGTTCTCAGGACACTGTTGGGCTGACTCCTGTAAGTGACACTTACCTTTCTTCTGACTCCACATCCAGCGGATCTCAGGACACTGTTCTTTTATCGTCCTCTGAGACTACCACATCATGCCGTTCTCAAGGATGGCCAACAAAGTTTATAGTACCTACTTTCTCCTTTGATACTGAGCTCTTGCTTTCAGATGGAAACAAAGCCTACCAAAAGGACGGCACTCTCTTGAACAATCATAGAGTGACAAGTAGTGTCCTTGAGACGCTAGCAGAGACAATATTTTGTTACACTGCATATCCAACAGGTGTCCAAATTATGAATGTAGTGGAGATGTTGATTGAAAAGTATCCATGCCTCAAAGAGCCAGGGTCCTTTAATGGACAATATGGGTGGCAACAAAGGATTAAATATAAAATGGGAAATTATCGAGCCAAATTAAGAGGTAGCCAGCTTTCTTGCCCAGAGCTTGAGGTGAACCAGAAAAGGAAGACAAATGAAAACCCTACTCCAAAAGGCTTCAAAAGACCTAGGAAGGCTGAAGTAAATTACTTGCCACCATTTCCATTTGGGGAAACAGGAGAAAGTTTGGAGAAGGAGAGACTAGATCTCCTTAATGAAATTAGGAAGAAAAACAACAAAAACATCATTGGCGAGAAAATGGAGAAGACTTTCTCCTATCGAAGAACAGAAGTAGTTAAGGACTGCCCTGCTGTTAAAGATTTCATGGAGAGATGGCCAGCCCTTTTCTGTGAATCTGAGGTAAACTTCACTTCTTTTCTTTGTTGGCATAATATGCAGTGATTTCAAATATAAATTTTTTGAAGTGCAATACAAAAATTTACCAGTGCACTCAACTCTAATCATCACTTGATTGTGTTACATTTTATTTTCTGTTTTAGATCAAGAATGAATTTAGAAGAATCACCACAATTTCCTTGGAGCGTACATTCTTGGAAAAGCTGGACTTCTATACTCCAAAACTCCTGGCTTTGTTTGAGATGAAGGGTGGGGTTGCTGGCATAAGAATTAGACATTTGCTGGATTCACTCAGCCAGGTAAAATGTAAATTTTGTTTACAATTGTGAATCACTTATGGGATGGTATGCTGCTTCCTGACTCTGTAAATATGTTGTTATATGTAGATGTATACACATTTAATGTTCGCTGCATTTTACTTCTGTTTTTAACAGCAAGAAGATAGGCTTGAAGATAGGCGAGACGTTGTGATTCGCTGCCTCCTGTCTTTCCTTGGAGAATCAGCTGAGGAGCTCATTGAAGACCACCAGGTATTACAGTTCAATTAAATTCAAATTTATTTGTATAGTACTTTTTACAGTGTACAATGTTACAAGGCAGCTTTACAAAACACACATTGTTGAATGATCAATAAATTGAAACAAATCAAAGAAAAAGTAATAATCATTTATTAGTCTAGTGCTGACTTTGTTTGAAGTCCTTACATGGCCTGGCGTCGTCAAGTCTTGGGTCATCTAACGTCATACTGGGAGGCGGGGTCCAGACATGGATATACAATAATTAGTGTAGCAGCTAGCAGTTAGCTAGCTACATACACAGCTACATCCATTTCTATTTTTCCTTGATTTTTGGATGTAGACAGTAGTGGTTTGACTGATATACTGTATTTGTTTTCTGCATATTTGAACCCTGTCAAGCACTGACGATGATGCTGAGATCCATGTTTTTATACTGAGGAAAATTGAAAGGCTTATACACCATTGTTACAAAACTTATAGAACACCCAGTGATGGTCAAGAAGGCAGCACCATACATTTAAATGTCAGGTGTATGTAAAATTTTAGACAGGATTTCCAGTGTAAATTGTTATTTTGTATATATTTCTTATCTTTCATTTATATATTGTCTATAGAAACCATTCAAATGTTTCCCAAAAGACATAATAATTTACACTAATTATCATTTCCAGAGGTTTACACCCTCCTGACTCTAAATGTACAGTGTTATCTTTATTAGCATCACTAAATGTTTCTATCTACTGTAATAATTGTGTATGAGTCTCATTATTGTGTTCAATGTAAAAGTATTACTTAACAGCATACAGATACTGCTGAAGAAACTGCATATTGGGTTTAAATATGCAGAAAATGCTAAATATACTGAAGACTAGTGGACAGTTTGTCTCAGAACAGGAACCCATTGAGGAAAATTGAAAAAGTGATACTGTACAGTATTTTAACCACTTTGCACTGATTTGTGTATTTCACAGGATGTCAGCAGAGACATGATTAAGGATACCTTCGCCAGTCATGTCATGAAAATCATCGTCCTGAGCAGATCTGTAGAAGAGGAAGATGCCAGTAGATCTGATGTCATCATTGTCATCGAGGGAACTGAGGTGCTGCTGGGATGTAAAAATCTCACAAATGCATGTCTTTCACTCATGGGCTGCATTTACTCCCTAAACCTAAGCTATCCCCCAAAGCTGAGAAACACATTTGAAGTGTTTCAGAAAATCTTTCTTGGCCTAGATGCTTTAAAATTCTCTCCAAAGGTTAACTCTTTGCATAGAAAGCTTCTAATGTAATCTGCTAGTTGAGCACTACTTGCACTTATTTACACTACTTATGCTGTTTTACTGTTTTTTTTTTTTTGTTTTTTTTTGCATGAAAGGTTGTTCAGAAAACAACTACAACTTCAACTACAGTACTGTTTAACATAACCATTCTTCTGGAGACTATAAATGCAGAGTTTTATTTTTTTATTTTTTGATGTTTTTGTTCCCTTAGTTTAATCTTATTGAAATTAAAGTTACCTAATGAAAGGCAGCTACTAGTTTGACATTATTTGCACTTTCACACTTTTGTATTTGATATCTGCAACTGAGATTTTTGTAAAATGTTTGTTATATTTAAAAAGGTATATTTTATGTTTATATGTTTAAATGTTTATGCATTTTAATGCATGTGTGATATTCTAAAAAAGTTTCCTGGAGTAAAATGCACTATAGTGCATCTGATGCTCTCATCTGTTAAGGAATCTCATAGAAATAAAAGTATTCAAGTAAAATGTATGTCTGTTATTTTGTTGACCACCATTTAAATACATCAACAACATCAAATAATATTTAAAGTAAAGGTTACTCAAAATTTTAAATAAGATAACTAGGATTATTGTGTAAAAAAAAAACATTTATAAGCATTACTTAAGTAAAATATATAAACAAACAGTCAATACAGTTTACTGGGAAATTCCAAGTAAACTTTACTTGAGATTTTCTAATTAAAGCTACAGTTCCTTGTGTTTAGTTTTTACTTGGGAATTCTATTGAAATTACTCACATTTTCTAAGTGAAAAAACTTTCCTAACTTTTTTTAAGTAAATCCTACTCCAAATTTTTTTCAGTGTGTCTTATTTCTGTCAGTTGAACATAATCAGAGTAGTTTTAAATTTGATCTTTCCATGCTTTAAAATGTTGGCTTGTTGCTTTTCAAAAACACATACATTGCCATTAAAGTAACCCATATGGTGCCAGGGGGTTAATGCATCTTTTATAAAGTGCATCAATATGCTTTTGTAACAGACATTTGTAAAAAAATAATAATAATTATTTACTCCAATCACTGACTTCTGGTGCTGGCTAAATGCATGATTGGTGTAAATGTATAGCGCATGATATAGCGTAGTACAGATAGACACAATAAGACAAATATACTGTACAGTGTTAAATAGTAACACCCAAAAGTGAGTGGGCGGGGCCGAAAGCGATGGAAACGGGATGAGGCCGAGGCCAAAGTGATAACGTGAAGCAGCTGTGTCGCGCACCAACCTTGAGTACCACGACTTTCAGCCCCGCCCACTTGCTCTAGTAATCCAATAAAATATTGAGTTACTCCCCAAAAATAGTAACTAATTGCATTACTTTTTAGGAAAAGTAATGCATTACACTACTTTTGAGTTACTTTTGCGTTACTTGTCCTTACCTAAGGCTAAGGCTTGATCTCTTTGAGAACTTGCAGGTGTTTTTATTTTTTTCTGTTCGCACACAGTGCGCACTCTCGGCGATTTTCACTTTGCCCTATTGGTGTTTGTTCTGCAATGAATATACAGTATTACCTCTTATATTCAATTTAGCTTATCTGCCTAAGTCAGTTTTTTCTACACTGTATTATATATTCCCTGTTTTTATGCTTCATATGCAGCCACAATATTGCCAGAAAGCGTTCAAAAGTGAGCCAGCTGTCTTCAGTCCAAAAACACCAATAATGTTCAGTTAAAATTGTGCTAAAGTTTTTGTTTTATACCTCATAGAACTGATAAAGTAGAAAAAAATTAAAAAAATTACTACCCACACCCTTTCTACTTTTAAGAAAAGCAGTTTTAAACACTATTGTATTGTGTGTGCAAGTATAAAGAGGGGGGGAACATCCAGAAAACAGAATTTACTTCCTGACAAAGCTGTGTGTCTAAGCTTCTCTAAGCAAAAACAAATATTGGCTCTCCATTGGTGTGTAAGTCTTCTATAGACACTTCCTGACTTTGAAGGAATATTTAAATCTTGGAATACAGCCAAACTATAGCTACGAGCTCAACTGTAAGTCTCTGAGTTGTTGTCAACTGTGAATTTTTAACACAACCATAATGAATTTGTTTATAGACTGTCACTGAAAATGAACTAAAATTAAGTATGATTTTGAATCTAACTGCCTACAGTATAGAAATGAGACATTTTTAATCTATGCTCAGTACTTCTCCTGCATTTGACATCAGTCTGAGGAGCTCACAAACCAGATTACAAACTCAAGAGTTCATTACAGTGCAGGAAAGGGAAATTATAGGAAAGTAAAAGAGAGGGACGACCCCTCCGGCCAGCAGCAAAGAGACAGACCGAGCTCAATTAGAGTCATTAGTAGTCATAATGAAGCAAGCAAATGCAGGCTGGAGACATCGCTCTGGATCAAACATCTTCACAGAAATGTCTACTCCATCCCCTGATGAGCATGGCGTTCTGAATACCATAACAATGTTCGATTGCTGGACTATGGCTCATATGTTTTCCATTCTAACCAGCTAAACATTCCAACTAGTTCCTATTCTCAAGTGATTTGATCTCTGAAGTGGCGTATGCCAGTTGACAGTGATATGGCTCATATGCTTTCCATTCTAACCAACTAAACACAGTAAATAATTCCTATCATTAAGTCATTTGAACTCTGAATTGACATATGCCGGTTGACAGTGACTATGGCTCATATCCTGTCCATTCTAACCAACTGAACACTCCAATAGTTCCTATTCTCAAATTATTTGAACTCTGAACTGGTATATGCCAGTTGACAGCGACTATGGCTCACATGCTTTCCATTTAAACCAACTAAACACGCCAAATAGTTCCTATTCTCAAGCTATTTGAACTCTAAAGTGGCGTTTGTCAGTTGACATTGACTATGGCTCATATGCTTTCCATTGTAACCAACTAAACACAGTAAATAATTCATATCGTTAAGTCATTTGAACTCTGAATTGGCGTGTGCCAGTTGACAGCGACTACGGCTCATATCCTGTCCATTCTAACTAAACACTCCAATAGTTCCTATTCTCAAGTTATTTGAACTCTGAACTGGTGTATGCCAGTTGACAGCGACCATGGCTCACATGCTTTCCATTTAAACCAACTAAACACGCCAAATAGTTCCTATTCTCAAGCTATTTGAACTCTAAAGTAGCGTTTGTCAGTTGACATTGACTATGGCTCATATGCTTTCCATTCTAACCAACTAAACACAGTAAATAATTCATATCGTTAAGTCATTTGAACTCTGAATTGGCGTGTGCCAGTTGACAGCGACTACTGCTCATATCCTGTCCATTCTAACTAAACACTCCAATAGTTCCTATTCTCAAGTTATTTGAACTCTGAAGTGGTGTATGCCAGTTGACAGCGACTATGGCTCACATGCTTTCCATTTTAACCAACTAAACACGCCAAATAGTTCCTATCGTAAAGTCATATGAACTCTATAGTGACATATGCATGTTAACAGTGACTATGGCTCATATGTTTTAATTTTAACCAACTAAACAAGCCATTGTCAAGTCATTTGAACTCTGAATTGACGTTATGCCAGTTGACAGCGATTATGGCTCATTTCCTGTCCATTCTAACCAACTAAACACTCCAATAGTTCCTATTCTCAAGTTATTTGAACTCTGTAATGGCATATGCCAGTTGACAGTGACATTAAACATGGTATTCAGTATAATCAACAACTGGATAATACGCACTGTGATTGAACGTGTTTTTGTAGAGTTTTGTTGAGTAATGTAGATAGAATGTAGAATTTCTGCTATTAAAAGTGTAAAAGTAGGTCTAATCACCCTACCACAAATTGTGAGGCTGAGAAAACCACAGAAAAGGGCAGATATAAATGCTGCTGCCATTAGCTTTCTGTATGCGTATGCCTTGAAACACTTTCCAGTGTTTCATATGGCATGTATTTATCTAGTCAATACACAATGCATAAATAGTAGTTTTATTTGAATTGGGTTAGACTATACCATGAAGTTCTTGCTGTGATGCGATTGTGCTACTCACTGCACCACCGTGTTGCCCTCTATTCAAAATACTGGGGTAAAATTAATTTCCATATTTTAAAGACATGGCGTGGAAAAATATAATTGAATGCAATGCTTCTTGTTCAGTCTCATACCCACTCTATATCATATTTCAGCGAGACAGTAAAGATCACTGTTTTTTTAAACACAGTGGTTTTGTGTAGGTTAAATTCACTGAAAGCCCTGGGGGTCATTTTGAACGAATCTTCAATATGACTCGGGAACTATGAGGCCTCTCAGGGAGTGATTCGTTCATCCACGCATGCTCACATTTGCGCAGGTAGTATCGTTCATTTCAAGTATTTTAAATCGTTCATTGTGGAAAGGCAGAAGCCAATCATTTGCGTTTAGAGCCGGAAAGAATTGATCCGTTCATCTCTCGAGTCCTCTATCGGGTCTGAGTCATTCGTTCATCACAGGCCAATCATATGCGTTTAGAGCCGGAAAAATAATTGATCCGTTCATCTCTCGAGTCCTCTATCGGGTCTGAGTCATTCGTTCATCACAGGCCAATCATATGCGTTTAGAGCCGGAAAAAGAATTGATCCGTTCATCTCTCGAGTCCTCTATCGGGTCTGAGTCATTCGTTCATCACAGGCCAATCATTTGCGTTTAGAGCCGGAAAAAGAATTGATCCGTTCATCTCTGCAGTCCTCGGGTTTAAGTCATTCTGTCACGTGATGAACAAACGACTCAAGAACCAGAAGACTCGAAAGGTGAACTAATTATCATGTCTCCTGTCGACCCAGACTGTGTACATTGGTTAAGATTATATGTGACTATCAGTGTAACGTGAACAAACCACTGAGATTTGAAGACATGAAGATGTGAGCGAAGCAAAGAGACAACAATTCCTTCACAGACAGAAGAGCAGGTAAACATTGAATTATTATTTTCTCCTTATAGTATTCTATTTATGACTTATTTGTCGTGTGATCAACCGTTTGGGCTAGATGTTAGATGTGTTTGCAAGCAATTCGTAACATTTTAATAATATTTTGGCAAATTGAACCAAATGAACGAAATGAGTCGAAAAAAGATTCATCTCGATGAACAAGACTCAAAGATCCGAGTCAGTAAAATGATCCGAACTTCCCATCACTAATAGTCAGTGTGCAAAAAAAAAAAAAAAAAACATTTGTAACTTTGTTTTAGTGGCTAATTTTTATGAATTTGTACAATCTCATTCATTCAATTTAGTATGATTGGCTTATCTCTCAATGAAAGTTAGGGGCGGTGTAGCGTTTGTAAAATCAAACACTTTTAAATGACTGCACTCGAATGAATTTGTAAGCATTAGCCACTTAACTGACAAAACGTAAAATACGTTTTCTTGTGAGATCAGGCTGGTAAAGTGACAATCAGTGGGAAGAAACAAACAAAAAAAATACTAAAAATGCATGTCCAAAATTAAGATGGGATTAAGCTGTGTAATCCAAAAGTTCCTATCTCCTTTGTTCCTCTTACTTCAGCAAAATTGTCAACACACAGATTAGCGAGTTTCTGAACTTAAAGAGTGATCACGCTTTGCTCATATAGTGAGCAGAGAAGGCTCTTTAAGTTTTTTTGGAGGCAGTGGGAGGTTTGACAGTCTTGCACAGCCAAATGCTGCCTGCCAAGATGTAGTTTGATGTGGAATCAAGGCAGAGGCAGAGGATATGACCAGCCAATGGGCTCAACTTCACAGACAGGAAACTGACAACAGGAGAGAAAAAGATTTTTAAAAATGAGCAAAATAAGTTTATCTACTATGCTTAGCTGTTGCTATGATCACTTGGGGTCCCTTCACAGTACTGTTGTTGTTAGTTTAGTATTACAGGGAGGGAATTTTCACAGTATTTCCTATAATATTTTTTTCTTCTTTCGGACAGAATAAAAGCAGTTTTTATTTTTTCAAAACCATTTTAAGGTCGATATTATTAGCCCCCTTAAGCAATACATTTTTTGATTGTCTACAGCAGTGTTTCCCAGCTCTGTTACTGGAGGCACAGCAACAATACACACTGTGGATGTCTCCCTTATCTAACCCATTCATTTCAGTTTCTGGAGTCTCTTCTAATGTTCTGATGAGTTGATTCAGGTGTGTTTGATTAGGGAGAGTTTAAAAATGTGTGCTGTTGGTGTGCCTTCAGGAGCAGAGTTGGGAAACACTGGTCTACAGAACAAACCATTGTTATGCAATGACTTGTCTAATTAACATAACTTGCCTGATTAACCTAATTAAGTCTTAAAATGTCATGAGGGCTAATAATTCTGACTGTAAAAAAAAAAGCAAATTGAGTAAATTGAAAAATCTGATTTGTTTTTCTGCATATGACCTAATTAATTGTCATTTTTAACACAAGAAAATTAATATTTCCAACATAATTATGACTGTTGTTCAAATGACTCATGAACTTTGGGTATGCCAGCTTAATTTTTTTTTTTTTTTTTTTTTTAGAATTTACTTCAGTGAAATGTATTTAAAAATGTATATTTTCTTTCCTTTTTGTCTAAATGATTAAAATGCAGGAGCTAAATCTAAGACCTTTCTGAAAATTACAGATGAAATCAGAATTAGTGGCCCTCTTAAATTATTAATAAAAGCTTTATTAGGTTAATTAGGGTCAAATTTAAGGTAAAAGCTTAGATATTGCTTAAGGGGGCTAGTAATATTGACCTTAAAATGTTTTTTTTTTTTTTTTTTAACTGCTTTTATTCTAACAAATAGATTTTCTACAAACATATTATAGAAAATACTGTGGAAAAATTCCTTGCTCTGTTAAACATATTTTGGGAAACGTTTAAAAAAGAAAAAAATAATTAATAATTTTCACTTCGACTGTATATATGGATTGTATATCAGATACAGCCCAACATGCCTTGTGCAATTGCTTTTAAATGGTATAATGGATTGTTCAAACTAATAAGTACAATAGTGCTTCATTTGGTGGCTGTAAACAACAACAACAACATATGATAGATAACATATAGGTGTTGAACAAGTGACTATGAATATAAGTACACTTTGGAAACATCCCCAAGCTTCTTCTTGGTCCAATGAACTACTATTACAACTTATGATCAACTATGACAAGGAACAGCATTGAATTGTGATTACAAGTCTATAATGTGTGATGATGATGATGATGATGATGATGACCCTTTTTCAGTTCAATACAGACAACGGCATGACTCTTTTTTTTTTTACACAGAACTCAATGAATGAACATATAACCGGTTACCCTTTATTTCAGGTCTCAATCCATGCTATTAACTAATGGCTTATTACATACCTATTATTAATATATCGACTGCTGATTAGTAGTTATAAAGCATGATCATATTCTGCATCGCTAATCCGATAACTATTATAACTCAGTTGTTAAGCATTAGCCAATAGTTAATTCATCATTTGTTAATCACATTGGAGTTATCATAAAAACCACCAACTACTCTTACATACAAATAATTTGTATAGAATGCACTACTTAATTTAGTACTGAAACATTAATCAGTAACAAAGTATGAAAGTATGTGTGTATATATATATATATATATATATATATATATATATATATATATATATATATATATATATACATATATATATATATATATATATATATATATATATATATATATATATATATATATATATATATATATAAATATATATATATATATATATATATATATATATAATGTGCTTTTATGTTAAGAACACAGCATTTGTGGCTGAATTTATAAACTGCTTACTAATGTCTTATAATGTAGAGTTAATGCTTAATAAATGATTATTAAACTATTTGTTTATGCTTAATAAATTATTTATAGTGTTATTATAAAATGTCAACCCTAATCCTACCCAAAACCTATACCCTAATACCTAACTATATTAGTAAACCTCAGTTAATAGTTTATTACCAGGTTCTTAAGTTCTTACCAGGTCTAGAAAATATGATCATATCACCCCAACGTCACACTCCTTGGATAAGGCTGGCTGCATGTTAAGTTTCGTATTGATTATAAAACATTGCTTCGTACCTAATGCTTTTAATAATCTATCTCCTGTTTATCTAACTAACCTTCTGTCTCTCTACAATCCAACCTGCTCTTTAAGATCTTAAAACTCAGGGCTTCTGGTAGTACCTAGAATGGCAAAGTCTACTAAGGGAGGTCGAGACTTTTCATTTATGGCTCCAATAAATAATTACATTTTAATTCCAATAAATACATTTAATAAGCTAGTAGTGTTAGTTAGCAGTGTGACCTAAACTAAAATGTTACCAAATAATGTGGTATAAACAACCACTTCAAAATTTGAAACACAGAAAGTGCCATTTGAGAATTGCAAAATAGATGTGTAACTGTTTAAGCAGTAGGATTGCTACATATATTTCCTCAATTACAGAGAGAATAAAATCAATAGTCCTCATTTCCTCCAAGTCTGCTGAGGAATTATTGCCGTTAAATTGCTCTTTTATTATATCTATGGTAGAAAAATTCATTTTGAATGCCTGAGTACAGCATTGACATCAACTGCATATTTTAAAGACATGGATACCAATTCAAATCCAGTCGTACAATCGTATTATTCACCGCAACATGAATATTATTAAACAGATATAGTTCCAGCTGTAAAATCTGATAAGATGAATCATGTTCAAAGCCATTCTGCACACCTGCAGCACACCCGCATCAAACTCTACAGTGTATTAATACCATAAGTTGCTCTGAACATCACATTCCCTGATGATTAATACCCACAGACACAAATGCAATCAAAGACGCGAGTTTGAGGAAACAGATTTCATAAGGGGACAGAACCATGCTTGAGAGTTTTCATACTCTCCTCCCACCGTTCATCCTCTCTCCAAGGTCCACATTTAATGACACGTTTTCTCTTTTTCGCTCAAATTTCAATCTTGTGTAATGAACTGGCAATTAGCTTGACTGAACAGACACATTGTTGAAAACATCCTTTCAACATCAGACTTGATTGATGGCCTGTGTTTATTTACTGCAGAAAAATACACTTTTTCCATCCTCATTTTAAAAGAGTGGAGTCTTCAATAACTCTCAATAGCTTCTGTATGGTTCAGAAGCACCATGTTTCAAAGCAACACTCTCGTTGGGACACTAAACAACCAGGCCAAGATGCAAAGAACAAGTACTGGTTAGTCGTTTATCTTTATTTCTTTTATTATCTAAGTCTTTTGTCATGATCCATTCCTGGGTCTATAGAAAATCTGGGCTAAAGAAAGTTCAACAGATTTCCGCAGAACTGGATTGTCTGCCCTCCATAAACTTCTATATATCATACGCCCCTTGAGGGTTTCTTTATTAAATCGTCAGCCTAATTTAAAAACGCATTCTCCCTATAATACGAGTGTAGCACTCTCAGCTTTATTAAAAACACTTGTTTACCATGTTTAAACCCATTGCGTAGATTTCCCCCAAGATCAGAAATGCAAACACAGTTGGAATTAGAGATGTGCGCCGTGACTAGTTTGAATGTTGTTTAGAGTTTTTTTTTTTGACTAGTTTATAAGCTAAGAAAAGCCCAAAGGTTTGAGGCAATCTTTTTTTGAATTGTGCTTACATGTACATATTTTTATATAGTATTTATATAATATATCTAAAATATCAAATCTAATTCCAGTAATAATACATAATGCATATGCCATGCACCATCATCATTTAATTGTATGTGGTCTTAAGAAAATAAAAAGAAGAGAACACACTCAACATCAGCCAACGTATAGTGGATTTATTTAAAACAATTTCACGTCAAACAATAGACTGAGATTTATAAAACAGTTTAATATTTATTAATGTATTATTTTAGTCACCAAACATCCTTAGAAACAGAAAAAAATGTATACATTTAAATTGAAGTTGATTTTCCCTTATTTATTTATTTTACACTTATTTTAGAAAAAAAAGAGAAAAGAATACACTCATTAAATGCATAGTGCATTTATTTAAAACAATATAAAATCAAACAATAGACTGAGCTCTGTGAAACTGACAATAAATAAATAGATTTCCACTCAGATATCACTTTATATATACATTGTTCAGCATAAATGAGTACACCTACTTTTGAAAATTAATATTTTATCCATTTCTCAGTGAATATAGGTAATCTGTTTTTTTTTGTTTTGTTTTTTGCAGACTGATTTATTAAACAGATATAGTTAGATTATTATTTTAGTCACCAAATATCTTTAAAAATATAATACATTTAAATTCAAGCAAAATATATTTATAAAAAAACTAAACAATTTTGACTATATTTTCTATATTTTAGTTTAATGTGATTTATCCTATTTTCATTTACTTTTTTATCCTATCCTATTTTATTTGTTTTTATTTTTAAATTTTTATTTTATTTTTATATTTCCCTGAAAAAAAGCAGACATGGCACCCAACCCCACCCCTAAACCCAACTGTCATTGGGGGATGAGCAAATCTATAAGTGAGATCATACAAATTTATATGAATTAGCTACTAAATCAAAAAGTTATCAGTTGCCGTGAGATCATGTTGGTATTCCCTTTATTTATTTATTTTTATCGGTTTAGCTTTACTCTGTTACTTTTTTTAACATGTTTTTTTTTTTTTTCTACACAGTAAAAGACTTGCTTTCAATGACTAGTAAGGCAATTATAGTCAACTAGACCTGCATCCCGTCTTAATAGTGTCACATTCTTAATAGTCTACACATTCCTGCAGAATATATATTACTTTTAATCAATTAGTAAATATTCAAATGTGTAAATACTTGTGCACTGCATCATGTAAAAAACAAAACAAAAAAAAACCTTTTGCCACAAAAAAAAAAAAAAGTTAATTTTTTTGGGCTGATTTTGCACATATTGATAAAAGAAAGGTTACTGTATCAGCAAACTAGTGAATAATACTGTTTCTTAGTACTTGCCAATGGCAGTTTTAGCTCACATTTGGCACTGTGGCGAGTGTTAATTTGAGGACCGGTCTAAAAGGCAACCGCCACCTGCTGATAAAGATGTCAAGTGCAATATTACAGGCACTTAAAAATGCAAAAGCACAGCCAGTTTTCATTGCCGCTAATCCTTTTGTGTTGGTTTGCTGTATCACAGTTTTACATCACAAATGAATTCATAACATTATGTTCAAAAAAATAATTATAATGATAAAAATAATTGGCCTGTTTTTGTGTTCATGCACAACTTTTCAGAACAGGTAAAAACAAACAGTCAGCTAAGTTCTTATTGTGTTTATTTGGTGTGTCAGTCTTTAGAATCACTAATAAAATGAGCAAAAATGCCTGAAAACAAATCTGATTCTCTTCTGAAATAAATAAATAAACTACTGTGATGTATGTGAGAAGAAATACGCTCCGCTTTCAATAAAACACTCTCCTCCCACAAATCTAAGACTACACACACACACACACACTGCTATTAGAAATGTAAGCCATTTAATTTGGCAGCCGGCAGAGACATGAGCAAAGAAGATGAGGATGAGGGAGGCAGAAGGAGAGGAATCCAGTTTTTATCTCATCTAGGCTCTGCCACCAGCTTTGCCTGTCTGGTAAGAAAGTAGCTGTTGGGCAGAGGGCAATGCCCATGATGCATTGCGCTGATGGCCAGATTCCAATCTATTGTCTCATCAAGGTATCGAGCGCAAAGGTTCTTTTGATCATAACTGCAGCAGGGATAAACCCTCAAAACAGAATGTGCTAAAAAATATCTTTCTTATCCGTGATCGGTAGACACTGGAAACCTTCATATATACAGTTAAAGTCAGAATTATTAGCTCTCCTGTATATTTTTTCCCCAATTTTTGAAGGTTTTTTAGCACATTTCTAAACACTGTCTTCTAATAACTCATCTCTAAGAAATTATTTCTTTTATATTTGTCATGATATTTTACTAGATATTTTTAAAGATACTAGTATTCAGCTTAAAATGACATTTAAAGGCTTAATTAGGCAATTAAGGGTAATTAGGCAAGTCATTGTATAGCGATGGTTTGTTCTGTAGACAATCAGAAAAAAAAATATTGATTAAGGGTCCTAATAATATTAACCTTTAAATGGTTTAAAAACAAATAAAAACTGCTATTATTCTAGCCGAAATAAAACAATAATACTTTCTCCAGAAGAAAAAAATATTGTAAGAAATACTGTGAAAAAAATCCTTGCTCTGTTAAATTAAATTTGGGAAATATTTGAAAATAAAAACATAGGACATAGCTTATCATTTTGACTTCAACTGTATATAAAAATAACTGATAAATTCAATTAAATTTCCTTTGTAAGTCTTAATTATTTTCATTTCTGCCATTTTAGAGCTGCTTTGCTGACAGGAAAATTAATATGAAGAAGTCTTGGGTTACACATGCACAATGGAATAGC
Source organism: Danio rerio (assembly GCF_052040795.2). Lineage (NCBI taxonomy): Eukaryota > Metazoa > Chordata > Actinopteri > Cypriniformes > Danionidae > Danio > Danio rerio. The sequence goes on from NC_141044.1 coordinate 6,992,305, forward strand.
AAATCCAATCATCTTTAAAAAAAAATAGACCAGTTAAAGTTAGAAAATCAATAAACAACATCAGTGACATTCTGCTGATAACCACAGGAAAAATAAGCAGTTATGACAAACAGAAGCTAATATATCTCATAAGAGATTTTGGGTTGACATGATGTTTCAAGCAGTGACCTGCACATGCTTCATTTAAAACTATTCAACAACTATCAAGCTACAAATTCTTTAATATTTTTTGCAGTCTTATGGTTTTATATGAACTAAAAAACAGGTGTATTTTGTGAACTGCCAAGTAAAATGACAGTTTAATCAAATAATATTAAATTAAATGATACAATTTATTAAAATTAACTAAAAAATAAATAATAAAAAATAAATAAAATAAAAAATTAATTTAATTAAATACATTTTAAATTAAAAATAAAATTTAATAAAAATATATTAAATTAAATTATACAATTAAATTAAATAAATAAAATTGTATACAAATTGCAATTAAAAAATAAAATAAAATATACAATCAAATGATAAAAAATAATTAATTTAATTTAATTAATTAAATTTGTCCAGTTGGTGACCATCATAATTAATCACATCCAAAATAAAAGTATATATTTAAATTAGATATTAATATAAATAAGCATTTTTTTTAATCTATTTATGCATGCCTTTATATATAACACACCTTATACACATTGTATTATCTTTTGCATCACATTGTATTATTATCAAATACAAACTTTAATGTGGATGTGATTAATCATGACCAGTCAATTTGACTGCACTAATTATAACCTAAAACACATATTTGAATATAAGTACAATACTTTTAATCTGCTTTCGTATCAAAATGTGCTAAGAATACTTAAATAACACTGATTAACTGTTGATGCATTTCAATTTGTGCTTCTTCTTGAACAAAATCATAAAATGACGCTGAGCATGTATTAAGCCCATGGAAACTGCACATATAAGAGGATGTCTATACAGGGCTATATCAATCTGAGTCACAGATACAGAGAGTTTGTGTACATATATCAGGCTATAGTGTAGGCTCTCTGAGGTTGGTGGATCTGTCTTGAATCAACATATGGACTGTAATACCAAACCTTGCTCTGAAGGGTAGAAACTACCCCAGGAGAGAGGGCACACGCACACTGCCAAACACACATCCCACTGTCTGTTCCTTCTGTTCATTACAGAACAGCCTGACAGCAACAGAGCTTGCAAGAAACCCTAAGTCACGCAAGCACATTCTTTAACGCAATATACCCCAGTTTATAGTGACAATGGCAAGTACAACAAAACAAGCATGAAGGTCCATCCACATCCTGAAAATGCCTTATTAAAATTAAAGAAAGTAAAAGTCAACAAACATAAACAGAGGTCTGTCATGCAGAAGTTGCACTCTCTCCGTTTGATGAAATCCAATTATCCAATTACGCCCTTGAGGGAAACTGGCATTTTGAAATAAATGCCATCTAAATGAATCCACGGTTCCTGGATAACTAAACAGCCTGTTGATTGTCTTCATTTAAACACACATTCAAAACATTCTGCTGACATTTTAGGAGCCAGCACAACTGAGACTGCATGGCACATTAATTGCTATAGGGAAGGCACCAATCAACTAGTCATTCTAATATTCTGCCTTTATTTATTTATTTATTTGTTAATTAGGAGTTCTGTCATACTGGCAGAAATACTGTAAGTTGCATGATTGCATGTGTTTTAATGAGAGAAACATTCTGTGAAAGAAAGCTAAGAGTGGCAAGAGACTATGTGTGAGACTCAACAGCTGCTCTTTTTAATGCCATTTGTTTTTAATAATCACATAGGTGATGATGTAAATGTGATATGGAAAATATAAGTCTTAATCAACCCTAATCTGAAAACGTAGCCCCGCAGACGTTTCTGGAGACCGCGATTTACGTGGCTGGAGGTACGTATGGCTGCATTTCATTTTTTCAAGTGAACGCTATGGGACGGGGTGACGCCGCTCTTCTTCGCGCTCGCCGGCTGACGGCTCACCTCCGTGTGGAGGGCTTTCCCACCGCAACCAGTTTGTCCAGTTAGCTCGTCGTGTTACGCTGGTGGAGTGGAGGCCCAGAGGAGGAGGAGCCGGCCGCACCGATGACCGGGTTCAAGTCCAGGGAAGAGTGGTTCCAGAAATCAGGTAAGACAAAAAGCAGAATCTAAAAAATAAAGCGAACGAGTTCATAACGGGGGGAGAATGCGGTAAAATCTGAAAACGCGGTCAAAATCAGACAAGGGCTTTTCTTTTTCTGGACGGCTTTTGTAAATCGTCGCTTGGGTTTAGGGAAGAAGGAGGAGGAGGAGGATGGCTGGGTTGGCCGAATGGCCGGCCAAACAGTGAATCATTCAGTCATTCAGTCAGTCGGACAGATGGTCTCTCGACAGCGGCCTCCAGAGGCTATTTATGCCTGGACGCGAACAACCAATGCTCGCGAGAAGCGTTAGAGATGCAAATAAATGCGCACATCGGCCTCTCGTGGATTCGTGAAAAACAAAAACTTCACAAATACGTACCTCCCAGGATGTATTTCGTGGTCTCCAGAGTGTATTTAGCTCTCTTTTTAAAATAAGTAGTTTGAACAACCAGCAATTTTTATTTATTTATTTATTTATTTTATTATATTCATTTATTTATTTTTTGAGTGAAGAAAGACTCGGAACAACCACACACTGGTTTAATTTATATTTTACAGCAAATGATACCAAGCTTATCTCAATCTTTTTTTTTAAATTAAAACATCTTTATTGTATATAAATATAGCAGTTTTACTCTAACCAACATTTTGCAAAACTCCAAACACATACTCCAATAGTCATTGCAGATTTCAGTTGAAATAAACACAAGCAGCAGTAAAACACCCTCAACTTTTATTCTTTATCACAGAAAATACAATTACGGGGCAGGTCTATAGTAAAGCACGTAGCAGTTTTTCAATCTTTTTTAACTCATCATATCATGACTTTTATAACGGTAAACTTGCTTGGTTGTTCACCTGGTACAGCATTGCAATTGTAAAAAACATTACTTTTTTTTTTTTTAAGTTTGTGTAACATCATATATGACTTTTACAATGGTAAACTTGCTTGGTTGTTCACCTGGTACAGCATTGCAATTGTAAAAAACATTACTTTTTTTTTTTTTAAGTTTGTGTAACACATCATATATGACTTTTACAATGGTAAACTTGCTTGGTTGTTCAACCGGTACAGCATTGCAATAGTAAAATGCATGACTCCGATTTGACAAAAGAGCTCGATGTTGTGTAAAATGCCTTTTAATCACATTTTTAATGGTTCTGACTGGTCATTTGGTTTCAGAACTGCCATGCTATGCTCATGAAACAACAAAATAAAATGTTGCCTTACAGTCACTTTTATCTCTATTTCTGAGAAAGCAAACCTCAGTGGATATTTCACATTGAAACAATATATTATTTTCAAAAATGTCACCACAGACCCCTGTTTTTTATAAGCCACAGTTTTTTCTTGCAAGACAGAGCTGCTTTATAAATAAAATTACCAAGACAATAAAAAGATTCTGCACACCGCGTGAAACAGCGAAAATGGTTTGTAACCCCAACATTTGTTTTCGAAATATGACAGAGATGTGTGCACTACTGGCTTAAACTCCAGACTTCTGGACAACGACACCAGTTGGCGTAATGCTTATAAAAGCTCATAAAAGCCATTCCACAAAGATTTTGAAAAATCTGCCTGCCACCTCAAAGTGACGCACTATTATAATCTTATTTCGTATTCCCATTTGCACCACCGCCCACTGGCAGCTGGCATTTGTCTTGTGAATGATGGCCATTTTGAGGCTTTACGAATTTAAGGAAATAAATGGTCACCATAACATGGCTCAAGCTGGTCAGGGGCTCATCCTGCTGTTTGTGTGCATGTGAGCATGTTTATGTGTGTGTATGTGTGTGATAATAAACAGAAACTGCTTTCCTCTGCAGCAGTTCCAGGAGTGGGAACCTCCTCTCGGCCTATACATCAATGCGATCTGCCACACATCACTAGATAACTGGATCCATCTTTTAGCTGCAGACATTTATGTGGGCGTATGAATCTACGTGTTCATGAGTATGTGTATGTAAACAGAATATTTATAGCTTCTGAGTCTTCATATTGTTCAAATAACTAGTGGTTTTTCCTGGACTTTTTTTTTTTGGGTGCTGCATGGTGGTGCTGCAGTATAAAAGATATTTCTTCCATGCTTGTTCACAGTTTTGTTTTAACCAGCTGCAAGATGACAAGCTACATATTCGGCATATTATTGCTGCTTCGTCTAGCCTAAAATGTCTTCTGACCCATATGAAAATTAACTAGACCTACATACTGCTCCTCATCTACATAAACATCAAATATGAACAAAGTACTTTGAAGGTTAAAGGCTAGAATCAAACATTACGTGACAAATTACTCAATAACACTGCATCTAATGGCATTGTGTGGAATCAATTCAAATCGAAATCAGATCGTACTGCTTCATGATGGGGTGAACAGTATTGTTTTGTATCGCTGGCACATTTTCTGGAAATACTTCAGCAGATCCTCAGCCATTCTCTGGTTTAAATATACAGTACAATCTTAACCAGTTTGTATGTATATAAAGTCTTATTGAATAAAAAAGCTGTGACATTACATTGTATGTAGTTACATTAGTGCTCATACTAGGTGTATATTATATGCAGGATTCTTACAATTTTTTGGTAATTTTCTGGGTGTTTTAGTAAAAATGTCTTCTGAGGCATTGAATGGATCAGTGATTTACTGCCTTCACAAGCGTCAGTTATTGTGAGGATAACTCAATGACGATAAGAAATTAATAATCTAACTTAAAAGCCCAATTATTCTGTATAAAAGCTTCAACTTGTTTTCTAATGGTAGTGAAAAACTTTCAAACATTCTGCCTTTTGGTCATAAACATAAGAGAAGGACATCGTTCAAATCAGTAAAGTGTTATATTTGTAGATACTCATAAATACAGCAACAAATGTGTTTTTATAGACCAAAGCAAACTTTCTTTTTCAGTCAGGATTTTTCGGTAGAAATTTGTTACCAAAATAATGAATCTGTATACATGTCCTACTGATTTCCTCTAGCTGACGGGTCATTAAGGATATTAATGCATCGTTGTTGTAAACTTTCTTTCCTGAATGAATGATGTATGGTTGCATGCCAGGCTGTTATTCCAGCCTGATCTCACAAGGAAACGTCAGTATTTTACATTTTTGTCAGTTTAGTGGCTAATTAAGTCGTAGTTTAGTCGTATGAAAATGTACAATTTTAAAAAGGAGGCGTGGCACCCAACCCCACCCCTAACCTCAACCATCATTGGATGATGTGCAAATCGTACTAAATTGTACGAATTAAGCTGCGGTCACACTAGAGTTTGATAATGCGAAATTCTGTCGTGCGGAGCTGCGAAAAGGGGCGTGATTAAACAAGATTATTAGACATTTAAAAAAGCGAGCGATTGCTCCATGTTTTATATTTCAGTCCAAAGATGTCATGTTTTGATCCTTGATTGGTCTCACGCAGTCAAGTGATGTGATTTCGCAGGTCAGAGTTCACCAAGCTTGAACTTTGCACTGTAGCAACCTTCGAAACCTGACACATGACCTTGCGTTTCCGATCTGACGCATTCGCATGCATATGAAGTCAGAATTCTATTGGGGGAAAAGTCATGTGTGACCGCAACTTTAGATCGTACGAATTCATACAAATTAGCCACTAAATCAAAAACTTACGAACTGCTGTGAGTTTGTGTTGGATATTCTGTGGACCTTTCCACACCCCTAAACATGACGTGGCACAAAGTGAAATGTGAGGTGTGTTTGGTTAACCTGTCAATCAAATAACATCATGGGTGATCCTTGACCACTCAAAGTGCTTAAAGTTCCCAGACCTTCAGCTGTCATTCTGATGTGAGACTACTTCATACGTATCTTGTATCGTATTGTTAAATATCCAGCAAAATGCATATCGTAACTGCCTCAGTTCTGAGACGCACATCCCTAGTGCTTGTTATTTACCGTAATAATCTCACATTAACAATCTCTCAAATTGATTAACTATCACATCAAACATCACATTATCATCACTTTTCACTTATGAAATGATATTATAAAACTTTGTCAGACATTTGTTGTTAAGCAGTTCAACAATATTGTTAATAATGAGGGTTGTGAATGGAAGGCCATCAGCAGGGTAAAACACGTGCCAGAATAGTTAGTGGTTCATTCCACTGTGGTGACCCCTGATAAATATGGGACTAAGTTGAAATAAAATAGATGAATGAATGTTAATTAGAGTTATTTGACTGATTATTAATCCAACTGCATTAACAACAGCATTAACAACAACATCTATGTTATCTATTGTTGAATAAATGTCCCACCAAATTGCAGTGGCAGAAAACATGACTTGCTAGCTAATTTCTTCATATGCATTATACATACACACATGCAAGAGCTAAGCAGCAATTTGTCATTTTACAGACCAGCGGCCCTAATGAATTGTTTTGTGAGAACATGTTTTCCTATTTAATGTGGACAGACTTGAGGCAGAAATATTTTTGTATTTTACACAAAAAAAGAGTTTAAGAAATATATATGATCTGTATATGAGCAAGCTCAAAGGCATCATTGACAAATGTCATAGATTTGGCTGCAATATCTCTCTCTTTCTCTCTCTCTAACCTCAGCTCCACTGTTAAAAATGCTATTACTATTAAAAAATACCATTACAGTACTTCTCCACTAAACTAGAATCCACACACACCAAAAAGCATAGCATTTTAATGGCAATCAATTGATTCTGTGTTCAATCTGAATGAATTAAATGTCAATTAATCAAACTAGACACATATCAATATTTGCTGAGAAAAGCCCCCGAATGAAAAAGAAGAAATGAAAGACTCACACTGTGGCAGATGTGTGAAACATGAATGGGGAAAAAAGCTGAAGAAGTCAATATATTGATTGGTTTACTTCTGTACAACTGAACTTAAGTCGATCGCCGGCCTCCAGTGTGCAGTAATACATTTTGCAATCAAGTTAAAGTCAATCTATCCAAGACAGACTTACGTCGTACAGTGCATGCTCCAACAGCATATTCAGTCTCTGCTGTTTTCTAATGGATGGTCTATAAAACAGTCATGGCCTTTATCTGTCCTCATTTCTCGATGTTGATCAGGATATACTGCAGCGTTACCGGTTTTAGCATTACCGTAAAAGTTTGAAGACAGCGTAAACTGGAAGTTGCTGTGAACATTTGTTTCTGTGTGATGGTCTGATTTTTAAAATTCTTGTTTTTTAAAATTAATATGGATTAGCCACTAATTCAGAATGTTATGAATTACTGTGAGATGGTCTTGGTATCAAAATGAAACTGAATTTTGCAATCCAGGCTCATTCTGTAAATGTACTGCTATGTACATTTCTGTAGAGTGCCAAATACGTCCCAGGAGGTACGTTTTTTTTTTAACAGTTTTTGCTTTCGAAAACCCACCAGATGCCGATGTGTACAATTTTTGAGATCTCAAATTTATCTCGCAAGTGCCATTCGCACCTGCTCTTCTTGCATAAATCCACCAGAGGTCGCTGTCGACTGACTGTTTGACTGAACGATTGACTGACCCACCCTCATTCTTTCTTAAACCCAACAAATAGTGTTTTAAGTAGCACCGATTGACCCTTTACCTTCCTTAAATCCAGCCGTTAGTTTTGAAAAACAATCCAGAAAAAGAAAAGCCCTTGTCTGATTTATACCACGTTTTCAGATTTTACTACATTCTCACTCTGTTATTTATTTGTTTATTCTATTTTTTGGATATAGTATTTTTGTTACCAGCTTTCTGGAATCGTTCAACGGACTCGAACTCCATTGTAATGGTCAACTCTCTGCGTCTCAGGTCCACCAACGTACATGGCGAAGACAACAGCAGGAAAGTCGTCCATACAGAGGTAAGGGGCAGCTGGTAAGCACCAAAAGTAACAGCGTAATACCCCCCATAGTGTTTGTTTTAAAACTAAAATGCAACGCACTTCTGCCTACATAACGTATGATCTCCAGAAATGTATAAAGGGGTATGTTTTCAAAATAAGCCTATGTTGAAATATTGAGTAGGGGATGGAGTTTTATTTTGCGCTCTATTAATATTTCACAGCAGCAAACAAATGGTTAAACAAACACGGCTAATAGGGCAGCACGATACTGGAAGAAAATCTGATTCTGATCAATTTGATTTTTCTGCGATAAATATTGTGTTATAAATAGTTTCACTTTTGTTTTTGCATAAATCAAATAAATTGTATATAAATACAGTAATTAATTACTAGCTTCTAGCTCCTGGTCAACTATAATTCAGACTCAACATTGCATATCTTGACGCAATCAACGTAATGACGTATCTTGAAAATCTAGTGCAGTTGCATATTTCATCCAAGCCATCAAACTGATGTCAGCAGTGAAGGACTGCCATTCCAGAGCAGAAGTAAATGGTTAGATTTTGATTAAATTCTACCAAAGTGAACATGTTCATTTGTTTATTTTAGTGAATTAACTTTCTCAGATTAATTGTTACCACTAACAATGTGTGCTAGTTACATATGTCGATTATTTTTAGATTTAGTTGAATGCAAGAAAATCTGCAAAGTTACAAAAACTTAAAAGCAGTACTGCCCAACTTCAATGGCTCAGTTATAGAAAGATTTCTTATTAGAGAATCTCAATGCATGTCATTTGTATTGCTTTCTCTAAGAAATTCCTCCAAATTAATGTGAAATTGGTAAATCCAAATTGTTTCATTCATAAACAATGCATAATGTGTATGTAAAGGTCAACTTTGCTCTTTAGATGATCATTTTCTTTGCAAAACAAGTGGAAAAACAGAAAATCTACCATTCCTGCTGTCAAAGTGTATCTGCCCTTGACATGTTCACATGGCCTCTCTCTGCTGTCTCTAGCGGGGCTTCCACCTTTCACACTGCTTTTCCTGCACTGCACTTTGTTCCTGTCGGTATTGCCTGTGGCTGTTTCTGTACCTGCTTCCACTCACAGGTACTGTAATTCAGAGTTGGGTTAGTCAAGTAATCTTCTGAAAGGAGAGGGAAGCAATGTGACTTAAACTGTTCAAACAGCAAAAAATGAACTTAAATAAAATTGCAAGACCATATTGCATGTCTTAAAAGCGATAGTTCATCCAAAAATTGAAATACTGTCAACATTTTCTCGCCCTTCACTTGTTTAAAACATGCTGGAGTTTTTTTTTATTCTGATAAATACACAAAAGAAGATTAGAATAGATTAGATTCAACTTTATTGGCATTACCCATGTACAAGTACAAGGCAACGAAATGCAGTTTAGGTCTAACCGCAAGTGCAGGATACAGGTATTAGTTATAAAGTGCAGTTTTAGAAAACCTATGGTGATATTTACAGATGGATGTACCATGAACATTATAAACAGGTTGTATTAGCTATGTACAGAGATTTACAATAAATGAATAGATGTACAGGTTGCTATTAATAATCAGAATACTGCAGATATAGACAAACATAATTATAAATGTATGTCCAGTGGGTGTGTACATAATTACAAATGTTAATAAAAATATTATTATTATTATTATTATTATTATTATTATTATTATTATTATTATGTTAATATAATAATGTTATTAAAGATATTATTAAAATGCTTGTTGCTTGGACCCCTTGACTTCCATAGTATTTTTTATTATTTTTGCTGGGCTCCACACAATTCCTTCATGTTGTAACAACGCAAATAATTAAGTTAACTTAATTGTTTTCAAATATTTAAGTGGATTTAACATAAAACATATATATATATATATATATATATATATATATATATATATATATATATATATATATATATATATATATATATATATATATACAACACTTTATGTTTTGGACAACAGGAAACATAAAGAGCACAGAGAAAAATGACAAAAAAGGTTGAATATGATTAAAGGTCTTCACTTCATTAGCATCGTTTCACTGTTGGTTATGCCGGGAGATAAACTTTTTTATCACTCTAAGTTATAATGTATCAACTATTTTATTTTTTAAATCAGAATAATCAACTTTTATCAGATTTTTTATATACTCTAAATATGATTTTCAATCTAACCCAAACTGCTAACTTTAAAGCTCAATTAGTCATTCATAGCTCATGAAGACGGTCAGGCTCTCCTTGAGAACAATCTCCTGTCACTCCTACCACTGCTTCCATAAAACATGTAAGACACTTCACGAGATACTGTTACTTTTTTCTGTCAGTTTTACAAACCACCTCACGTTTAACTAAAGCAAATTACCTCTTGAAAATAATAAAGTATCAATCCCAGTGACCAAACAAAGATAAATAAATCTCTTCAGTACCTGTTCTTGCTGTTGAGCTGTTTTGGTCGATATATTTGACTCCTTTGCAGTGGTCATGATAACAAATTACCACAGACAGCAAGAGACATTCAGTTTGTGGTGAGACTGCTGACGGTTACAAAGATGAGAGAAGATGCTGAGGGGAAAACGGCAGAAATGCAGCAAAATCCCAGAGAGACGCGAGATTTGATCTTTAAAGTCGTCCTTCGGATGATTGGTACGCCTCTGTAGCCAAATAACTGAGAGAAAGAGAGAGAGGAGCGGAGGAAAACGGACACGGAGAAAACCGTTCACAGCCTGGATACAGACACCGGTCTTCTGCGAGCGCACACGAGCTTTTCTCTTCCCCCTTCACGCGCTTGCCGCCTTTTTCACCCCCGCCTCTGTGCAGCGATTGCTCGCGCGCACACAAACTCTCTCTCTCACACACACACACACACACACACACACACGAATGCCGCCTTTTCACCTTCTGCCTGAAGCGAGAACATTAAAATGTGTGAGGTGAGTATACGTGTGTTTTCCTGTTCAAATACGATAATATGTAATGGCAATGTCATAAAGGTTATTGTGTGTGTACATACATATGTAGGCAACGAATGGATGAATGGATGAATGAATGAATGAATGAATGAATCAATGAATCAATCAATCAATCAATCGTTTATAATTTTGCTGCTTGTTCAAACTACTTATTTAAAATGAGCTGAAACAACACACTTGAGGTTTTGTTTGACAGTTTTGTTTTATGTTCAATTCACTTAAATGTGCTGACTTAATCGAAGTTAACTTAATTAATTTGGGTTGAGAAAACATGAATGAATTGTGTGAGATCCTGCATATTTTTTTACAGCGCAGAGAATACTAAAAAAATATTCATTGGATTTACTTTTTTAAAGGTAAGTGGTTGCAAACAATTTGTATGTGCTGAATTTATACAAACAATTTAAGTTGAACATTACTAAAATTAATTTGTTTAAATTCATCCCGTATAAATTGTTTGCAACTACTTACTTGTAAATCGTAAAATTGTAAATCCAATAAATCAATTTTCAAGTAACATAAATTTGTTGTCAGGTTACATTATAAACAGTTTTTTTTTCATATTAAACCTATAAACTTAGTAATATTTTTTATTTACTTATCCATTTATGCAAATCAGTAGTCATCTATTGTTGCACTGGCTCCCTAAAAAGTTGGCCCATATTTTGATATTTATATTTTTAAATATTTATTCATTCATTTATATTCTTTTCAGCTTAGTTCCTTTGATAACCCTTAATCACCAACTTATCCAGCACATGTTTTATGCAGCAGATGTCCTTACAGCCTCAACCTAATATCCATACACACTCATTCACACACACACTACGGCAAATTTAGGTTATTCAATTCAACTTTAGCGCATGTCTTTGGACTGTGGGGGAAACAGGAGCACCTGAAGGAAACCCACCAAAACACGGGGAGAACATGCAAACTCCACACAGATATGCCAGAGCTTGAACCAGCGTCCTTCTTGCTGTGAGGCAATCGTGCTACCCAATGCACCATTTAGTAGACTGTAGCAATTACCTGCACATAAAAAGAGCAGCTCTGCACTTTACGAATGGATTGTCAAAATAGACCCCTTTGTCTTAATAAGACCTCAAAATAAAAAATACATTGTGATAGGAATATATTACAATAGTAGGTAACACTTTAGAATAATGGTCCATCAGTTAATGTTACAGTAGTTAATATTTTTAGCATTAATTACAGTATTTATCCACCTTCATCAATGTTAGCTAATGTTATTTAAGTTAAATAATGTTAGTTCACGTTAACTGACTGTGCATTAATTTATGTTAAGCACAACTTTGGATTTTAATTAGTTAATATTAAACTATGATTAATAAACGCTTTACAAAATTACTTATACTAAGTTAATGTGAGTAAATACACATTAACTTAGTATAGATTTAAAATATTTATTATTATTATTATTATTGTTATTATTATTATTATTATTTCTACTACTTTTATTTTTAAGGAATAAATATAATAATTGTCTATATATATTGTCTATATATATTTTTTTTAAATGTGTAAAATGAAAATTCAAGAAGAAAATTAAATTTATTATAAATGGTTATTAAAAAGTACCGTTCTGTTGCTCAGATGAATATAAAAAAATCCGAATGGAAACATCATTTGGGGGAAAAATGTAAAAAGAAAATATATTAAAATAAACTAAATGGATTTCATTGGGCGCACATGCTCTTCTAGAAATTCTGTAACATGTACACTGCAAATACATGTGATATAGTGTTATTATTCCTCTTAGTCACTGGCACAATGGCCTTTTTTTTTTGATAATCTGTTTTTTCTAAGTTATTTTGTCTCACTTTTTTGAATTAGTCTGATTGTTCCTAATCAGTTCTTTGTATCGAATACCTTTATGTATTAGCATGTTAAAGTTTAATTCAAGTTATGCAATCTTTTTAATCACAAACACAAAGTGTAATTCATTCAAGAAGTTGGGTTTGTCCTACTTAACAGATTGCGAGACAATGAACTAACTACAGTATACGCAAAAAGATTCAGCAGCTACAGTTCTTCGGTTTATCTACTTTTTTCGAATTCCATAAGCAAACTTTAGTATCGAACTGTAGCGTGCATGTTCAAGTTCTGTTCAATTTGATGTCAATGTCTTTAAAATTCCGTGTGAGCAATTCAGTTTCAAAGTACATTTGAAAGAGTTTGAAAGACAAGATGTCAACAGAGTGTGAGCTTTTCACAACCAAATAAAAGAGGATTTCAGAACTGCAATTTGTAAATGAGTTTGGGATCTAGATGTGTCCTTGCAGTTTCTTTGGTATTTGCAGTTAGGTTGTTTATGTCACCAGAATCATAAAAATGGATAAATTATATATTCATGTAATTCATCTATATTATTATTATTTTCTTCCTTAGAATTTTTTTTAGTTCAAATATCTACATTTCAAAGCAAAAACAAGACTAATTTACTTACGCCACTGGCAGATTAGCTTATTTTAAGAAAAAACTCTTTAATTTTGCCCAAAAAAAATTAAGTTTAAAACAAAACAATATTTTTACTTGATGTATTATTTTTTTTTAGATATTTGGACTAGAAAGAGACTAAGCTAAGTAACAAAAGCATTGTGATTATTCAATGTCTGCACCTGAATACTGTTAGGACTCCCCAAAAAATGTCAAAAAGTACTATTCAAACTATCTTGTCAAACAGCATTCATAACACAATATTTATCGCCAAAAAAAGGTGTCGCAATATCAGATTTATCCTACATCATACAACCCTACTGTATTGGTTATTCTATAAAACGAGTCAATTTTTTGTATACCAAAATTCTGGTGGTTTAAATGTGGTCATTTACAGTAAGTGAAGTTAAATGACAACTACTTTTATTCTGCACAGGTAAGTTTTTGGTATGGGTCAAATTTATAGAAGTAAATGGCTTTTTAGACATAAGGAAGAAGGTGGCATAAAACTGATGAGCTTTCAGAAGATGTAAACAGATAGCGACAACAGCCCCACATAAACAACTACTGCCAAACTAAAAGCAAAATCAAACATACTTTAACATGTTCCATTCACCATCCAGAGAATGGCAATAAATGTCACGTAAAATGGAATTTAAACTCATAGTGGTAGCATTTAACACTGAATAAAGCACATAATCAGTACCTGAGGATTTCATTGTATTACAGTGCGTTCACACCGAAGGAAGCAAGAGTATCCAAGTTCACTAAATTCGCTACATTGATCTCGTATTTAAAGGAGCATATCAGCAAATCATTTACATTCCCGGATAAAAATTAGCTTTCTAGTGTGAAAATGTTGCGTGCCTTTTATCAAATTCATTTAACAACGGAAGATCCAATGCAATCTCACGGCAATTTATGACTTTTTGATTTAGTGGCTAATTCGTATGAATTCGTACGATCTAATTCGTACAATTTAGTATGATTTGCTATGGGGTTACGGGTGGGGTTGGGTGCCACGACTCCTTTTTAAAATCGTACATTTTCGTATGACTGAACTTATACGAATTAGCCACTAAACTGACAAAACGTAAAATACGTACGTTTTCTCGTGAGATCAGGCTGGAAGATCCAGTTGTTGCGTATGGTGTGGCTTTGCTACACTTATCCAATGTGTCCATATGTCTGAAATATTCTGGAGCAACAATACAGTTTTGTACTGTCGTTAGTTAGCACAAGATTTCTGTTAATAGTATGTAAAATAAATAATATAACATTACAATAAGAACATTAATGTAACATTAATGCACATCAGTAACTCTTTTTTTGTTTTTGTTTGTTTTTTAAGTGCCGGAAATTTTTTTGCAAATCCGGTGACTGCAATACTAAAATCCTTGGGAACAACTGTAGTCGGAATAAAGTTTACAGGACTGTGTTCTCTGGACTTCTCTCAAGCGGTGGACTTCTATATTCCGATTGCTTGTCGCCAAACAGCATCATAGCTCATTAGCATAAAGTTGACTGGATTTCCACTGTCCCTGATGCCAACACTGCCACGCAGCTCCTCGCCGCCTACTCCTGTTGAAAATGAAAGACTTCCGGCTACTTTGACGCTCTCGTTGACTTCAATGTGAAAGTACAGTTTTTTAGTTTATACTGTTGTTCTGCCAAAATTTTGTTGTTTTTTTTATAGAAATTTTATGTCGCCATCGCAAAAGGTTAGGACAAAACATACCTTTAATTAAGTGACGGCATCAAGTCGCATGTAGTTAAGACACTGTGACGTACTTCAGTTTCTCATTAAATCTTTTGACCAATCACAAACTCACTGGTATCTGACTTGCCCCACCCCTTCCAGAAGCTTCTCATTTGCATTTTAGGTGATGTGTTTGATCTCAACTAGCTGTGATAAAAAAACTATTGGCTATTGGCTGATTTTTTTTAAGAGGAGGAGCTACTTTATGTTCCACACTTCATGTTTTAGCTGGGATTGTGTTATACAATATTACACATTTCAAAAGCGATTTTCTCAATATTTATTTAAATATATTTAAATCACAGATTACAGATTTTTAAATATTGTTCTAAAGTAACGAACATCAATCGAAAGCACATTTATTGTGTTTTAAGGTGTCGTAACAATCTCCATTTCAAAAATATACACTGGTTTTGTGGTCCATGGTCATATTCTGTATAAGATACATGTGCAATAAAAATGTAAACAATCCATTTGGAGGGATAAAAACGTCCAGCCTAATGTTTCAGTTCTATTTTATATTGTTAAATGTGTAACAATGTAAGACGACTAGCTGGTACGACATTCTAAATGTTAATTAATTCTCTTTTTATTTCTCCTCAAGGTCTCTGCTGTTCTGGTTTTTGAACATGCTTTGCCTTCGCAGTTAATTAAGGGCAAGGCAAAGTGTGTTCTTTTCACAAGGCAAATTATTCCGAAATCCCCAAAAGCGTCCATTCATCAGGGGGGGGGGTCATATGATTTTAAAACCAAAACTCACAGTGTGGATTTGCTCGTGTCCTTCAAGCATGGAGCTCTGGGTTTAAGGAACGTAGAGGAAAACAGCAGTGGCATTCGCCACCATCTCTTAATGAATAGACATAAGGCGCTTTATCATTATCCCCCACCGGCAAAAGACAAGAGAGAAGCCCGTATGTGCTCAACGGCATGCTGAGCAACACAAACTCAACAGTCTGTCCATCAGCATTAAGAAAAGCCAGTGCTTGACATGTATTTTGAGCTCAATAGCAGGGAGTTCAATGTCAATACGCAGTCCCTCTTAACATATGTTATTCAAATGTTGCTCGAGAGGAAAAGGACACATAATTTTGTCATTTGGGATGAGTGGCTTGCCGCGCGTGAAGCTGAACGAGCTGATCAACCCCCAATAGGCTCGCATTCACATGGTTTTCGCCATCCAAGTTCTGCTCTGCTACTTGTCCTTCAAATCAGCTCTTATTTTTCATCAGCCTCGTGATGGGTGAAATGAAAGATCTCTTCCCAGCAAATCAATCACCTCCAAGCTAATGGCGTTCGTTTTGGTCACAGTTGCCAGCAGCATGCACTATAGCTGAAGGATACAGCCACTCTGCCGGCCACATAATAGATGTTATTGCTGTGGTAGGGCCTGACCAGTGTATACACAGCCTTATTGGTAATGCTGACAAATAACTATTCACGGAATGATAGATGACCTTGGTTGGCGGGTCTTTAAATACACATTTTGCTGAGTATTACAGATGAACTCACTGACAAAGGCCTTATGTGCCAAACCCAATGACTCGCACTGTTTTAATGAAACCTTTGATGCATGCGGTGACCTATAGAACCATTCAACGCCAGTTTAACCATTCAATGAGTTATCTTACAACTGAACCGCCATGGATAATTAATTTTGACCCTTAGGGCTTGTTGACACAGAACATTTCCATTTCAATGCGCTACTTTTCCATTGTATTTTCAATGTAAACACCCACCTGATAAGCGTTTCGCTTGTGTCTTGCGTCTTTAATACGTCAAACATTGAATACAAATTTCACAGCACATCACAAGACCTTTAATTCGCATCAAGCAGCTTTCTGTTCGACAAAATTAGCATAACCAACATAAAATTGTGCGTAATCTTCTCATTTGATTGATTGGATTTTGCCTGTGATATTTTACTAAGGTTAACACCTTTGGTTTAATTTAAGCAAGGTTCAAAGGACATCTCTTGCATGGCATGTGGGTATATTAACAACAAAGCTAAAGACTTTAGCATCAGTTATTAAATGCACTGTAAGTAATTTTCACCACTAGAGGGCACATATTTACAACAAACAAAGGCATATTTTGATGATGTCGTAACTGTGTGTAAAACAATGGGAGTTGCCTTATTGATTACATCCTATG
Organism: Danio rerio; assembly: GCF_052040795.2. Lineage (NCBI taxonomy): Eukaryota > Metazoa > Chordata > Actinopteri > Cypriniformes > Danionidae > Danio > Danio rerio. Next base: position 7,009,667 of record NC_141044.1, read on the forward strand.
GGAGTCTTGCTAGTGACAGGAAGTTCGGATCATTTTCTTGAACCTTTGAGTCTTGTTCATCGAGAAAAAACAAAAATTCGAGTCATTTCGTTTAATTTTCCAAAATAACATTAAAATGTTACGAGATGCATCCAAACACATCTACATCTAGCCAATACGTTGATCGACAAGGCAATGCTACTAAGAACGAGAAAGTAATCCTTGTTTACCTGTTGTTTTATCTTAGCTCTGCTCACCTCTTCTGGCATGTCTTCAAATTTGAGTCGTTCGTTCATCTCACACTGACAGTCCCATATAAGCTTATCCAATGTATATAGTGTGAGCCGTACCCAGCCCAGATTTAGTTCACCTTCTGGTTTTTGAGTCGTTCGTTCCTCATGTGACAGCTTGTTAAGAGCTGACTCAAAACTGAGAACTCGAGAGATGAACGGATCAAATCTTTGTCCGGCTCTGAATGCATATGATTGGCTTTTGCCTTTCACGTGATGAACGAACAACTCAAACCCAATAAAAGACTTGAAAAATGAAGTAATCTTCTTCTCCACCTGCACAAATGTGCGCATGCAAGAATGAACGAATCACTCCTAGAGAGGACTCATTGTTGACATAAAAGATTTGTTTGAAATGAATGAATCATTCAAGACGGACCCATCACTAACTTTTGCAGAAATCATGTTTGTGGATGAGCTAAAGCAGGGGTGTCGAACTGGAGGGCTGCAGCCCTGTAGTTTAGTTCCAACCCTGCTTCAACACACTTACCTATTGGTTTCAAACAATCATGAAGGACTCAACTGGTTTGATAAGGTGTGTTTGACTAGGGTTGGAACTAAACCGTGCAAAGTTGTGGCCCTCCAGGAACGTTTGAGTGTGTTTGTAGTGTTAGTAACTGGACCGGGTTTCGGGGAGTAGGGTCTGTCTGTGGACTGCAAGACAGAGGCATAACATGAAGAGGCCTTAGAGGCGTAACTTAAAGCTATGGAGACATGTCAAAACTATATTGTCGGCAAGATGGCACTGTACATCAGTTAATTATGTCTACACCTACTCCACACCTAAACTCAACCATCACAGTTATTAACGTCTAAACCTACCACAACCCTAAACCCAACCATCATCATTCTTAACAACTACACATTCCTCAAACCTAAACCCAACCGTCACAGTAAATAATTTCTACTCCTACCCAAACTCCTAACTAACTATCCTACTCCTAACTATCACAGTTATTAACGTACAGCCGTGAGTTGCAGAGGCTTTCATACTTGACGCGCTTGACATTGTACTGTTATTTGCAACCAAAGTGGGAAATGCCCCAAAGCCCAAACTTTTGACCGATAGTGTATATATTAAAACAAAGAATAAAGTACATTTTAAGTAATTTATTTTTATGGTATATTAAAAACAACAAAGTACATTTTAGCAGCCTTATCTGATGAATAGAAAGTTCAGAAGAATAACGTTTATCTAAATCATCTAAGTGTTTTGTAACATTATAAATGTCCCAATTATTACACTGATTCATTTCAACAACAACAACAACAATAATAATAATACTAATAATTATAATAATGATGATGATAAAAACCTTATTTATTATTATTATTATTATCATTATTACGATTATCATCGTTGTTGCTGTTAATAATAATAATAATAATAATAATAATAATAATAATAACAATAATAATATTAATATTAATAATAATAGATGAGCAGCTATTATTAAAAAATAGATTTATGAGCAGCAAATCAGCATATTAGAATAATTTCTGAAAGATTATTTCACTGGATTAATATTGCTAACAATTACAAAATTACAAATTACAATTATTTTTCTGTACATTTGATCAAATAAATACAGGCTTGGTGTGCAAAAAATACTAATCTAAAAATTAAATAAATCTTGCTGTGCTAAAACTTCTGGCCATGATCCCCTTTTTTTGAAAAATAAAACTAAAGCTATAGAAAGAATCTTTCTTTTTGTCTCAAAGACTTAGACTGGGGATGGCATAAGGATTAGTAACTCATGATTAAATTTCCATTTGTCTGTGAAACCATGAGTGTCAACCTTTCAAGCCGCCTGCCTTATTCTGTGGCTGATTTCTGTGAGCACTTTAAGCAATAGGGGTAAAAAACGAGCACCAGAAACAGAGAGATTCAATTAAAGAACAGAGAGGGTTGGGGGAAGTTAAGTGCAGTAAACGTGTGAAAGCGTTTTGAGTGAGCCCTGATTAATTCCCCCAGCTACACAGTCTAGCATGAACTCATATTTCAGGAGATTGAAAGCCAGCTCTCTTCATTGCAACGTTCACCGGGACTTTCATCAAGCAAGAGGCCGTGAAACAACAGTAAGGCCGTGGCCAAACAGGCAATTACATTTCACCCTCGGGAAAACCTCTTCAAGCTATAATTGTTATCTCTTTTAAGAGAACTTCCAAAAGTGAAAAGCCACGCTAGGGGTGAAATTCAGGAATAGTTTGGGCCAGAGAGTTTTCTTCTTTGCAGATGCTGAAGAGCAGCAGACTGAGTGCTAAGCCCGGCTTTGAGTTTAGATAATACTGTGAGTCTTTTGTGGGCTCTTTTAAAGATGAAGGTTTTTAAAGATTTCGCCTTTTGAAATCCAATTTCTGATAATTACAATATAGAATTTAAAATACAAAATTTTAGAACAGATTTTCATCAGATCTATTTTTTTAAAGACTCTTTTGCTGAACAAGCCTGCATTTATTTGATCCTAATCACAGCAAACTAATAGAGTTCTTTATATATATATATATATATATATATATATATATATATATATATATATATATATATATATATATATATATATACATATATATATATATATATATATATATATATATATATATATATATATATATATATATTATTTTTTATTAATTATTATTTTTTAATAAAGTCAATTTTAAGTCATTTATTCGTAGGTCATATTGAAAACCACTGAACAAAGAATAGAAAGTCCAGAAGAATAGCGTTTATCTTAAATAAAAATATTTTGTGACATTATAAATGTCCTAATTATTACATCTGATGAATTCAATAATTAATAAAACTATTATTATTATTACTATTATTATTATTATTATTATTATTATTAACAACAACAACAAATAATAATAATTAGTATTATCATGATTAGTAGTAGTATTATAATTTATAAATTATTTATGAACAGCAAATCTGTATATTACAATAATTTTTGAAAGATCATGTCACTAGTAATGATACAAACAAAACAGCTTCTAGTGCGATCGAGCCTGTGCAAATCAATGGAGAGATAACTGAAAAAAATTATTCAAAGATAATTCCTTGGATTTACTCTTTTTTTTTACATTAAAGGGTTGTAAACAATTTATTTGTGTTGAATTTAAGCAAGCAAATTAAGTTGAAAGTTATTCAATTTAATTTGTTTGTTTTAATTCAACACAAATAAATTGTTTGCAACAGTTCTGCATGCAACACTTTTTTCAGTGTACACATCTTCCAGTTTAATAAACCACATCTCCCATCATGCACCTCACACACACCAGTTTCTGATTCTCCTTGATTACACACACACAGCTGGAAGCTCATGATGGACTAATCAGATAAACCATAAAAACAGCACATACACACACGCACATTCATTGCTGAGTCTTGTGATCTGTTAGTGACCATTACTATTTATGTTGATTTGTCGCCTGTCCCCACCTGTATTCTAATCATGCTTTTGGATTATCTGCATGCTCCTTTCTGCCCATTTTAACCTTTGCCTGCTTGACGATTCTCTAAATAAACTGCATTCGAACTCTGTCATACTCCGACTCTTTACAAAAGTAAATCGCATACATTTTTAAATACATTCAAATAGAAAATTTTAAATAGCAAAACCTAATTTTATGCTGTAATCTTTATCACTTTTAAGAGAACTTCTAAAATTCAAAAGCCACGCTATGGATGAAATCCAGAAATAGCTTAAACTTCTTTTGTCTTCTTTGCAGATGCTGAAGAGCAACAGACTGAGTGCTAATCCTGGCTCTGAGTTTAGATAGTACTCCGAGTCTTTTGTTGGCTCTTAAACATACCATTTTAATTGAGATTTTTAAAGATCTAGCCTTTTGAAATCCCACCTCTAAATCCACCCAACACCCCAGAGCTTTCCAGATAAAGGCAAATCTGCTGTTGCTTTCAAAGCCTTAGGTTTCCTTTTTTTTCCTCACAGTAAACTGTCATCCTCAGCACCTCATAAAGTCAAAGAACAAAAGCAAAAGATAGAAACGAAGCTAAATTTATTCAGGAGAAGCCTCAAAACCTTGATCCAATCTATAGAGTTTCTGTCAAACAGGTCATAGCGCATGTAGAGATCCAGATTATTGATTTAATTAATCAAATATATATAAATAGAGAGAGTGAGAGGGAAAAAATGTTGAAGTTCTCCATGGAATCCAATGCATGTGTATGTATCTGCGAGTGATGCTTTACAATCCTTTCACATCTTAGATTAAGAGATATTTCACACTTTTGATTTAGCGAATTACTCGACGGTTTTAACCTTGGCTTATGAAATGCTTTTCATGCTGATATCAAATTGCAGTGCAAGAATCCTCATGAATATGCAAATGGTTGTGGTTAACATCTAAATACCTGTGATCAGTTACTAACCATGGGTAAACTCTGAACAGAGTCAAACTGAGATAACTCAGTGTTATAGTTTTAGAATGATACAGACCCGTGCGCGAAAGGCTATGTATCAAATATTTATACAGCAGTTAACTCGAGACCAACCATTTGATTGATCCAACAGCATTCCCAGAAAGCTGATGTAACTGTCTAAATGCACTGGGACATTTTACTGTGTTTCTCTCGGTTGTCTGTGTTTGGGCATTCTGGACAGATTGTCAATCTGTGCATTTAGTCGTGAGATATTTTTAGTGATGCTTTCTGCAGGTTACATTGTTATTCTATGCTCTAGATCAGTGGTTCTCAAACTTTATTCACCAAGTATTACCTCAGAAAAAAATGGTCTCTCCAAGAACCACGATAATGACCGGTATTGAAATACAGTAGCATAGCAGGCCTAATTAAGCAGCCACAGCACTGCACAGTTCAAAACGAGGCAGATTAATTCTTATTATTATGAATATTCATTATTGTCAGACACTTTAAACATTATAAATAGTTTGGATATTAACACTGTACTGTGCTTACATGTAAAAACGCCAACATTTAAAATGTGCCTTTAAAGGTGATCTAAAAATGACGCTTTTCTTAAAGTAAAAAGAAAACTGCTGTACTTTGATGTAAAGTATTATCATAAAGTAGACTATTCATTAAAACCATGTTCCTTGGACTTCATAAATATAGGCTATATATGTCATCGTATTGATATATAAACTCTTTTTGATGAATTTTGAAATGTATGATGCATCTATATATGACTATATATGATCTTTTTATATCTTTGAAATCTAAACATGAACTTGTATTCAAAATATATGAATTGAATTTACATATGTCAATTAGGAATTAGATCTGCTTACTGCGCATTATAGTAGGCTTTAAAATATACCTGTCAACATTGGAATATATGTGTTAGCCAACAAAGGTCACAAGTTCCATCGTTACAAACATAGTTGGTTGATTGGGCGTTTCCCAAATCAGTCGTCCCAACAAACATTTGCAAACTGTGTTGCAAACTTGTACGTTTCCAACTCCACCTCTAGAGCTGTAGTTAACATTTAAACTTTGAATGTTTGGAACTTAAAAATAAAAAAAAACATTAAAGTCATCTCTCTTAGGTATAATTTGCTTTCAACATGTATTTTTACGTTTCAGCTTTAGTGATCTTTACATTGACAATGCCACTCCCTTATAGGAGTGCACTTTAAAATCATTTATGCTACTTTGAACGCAGACGTGATGATATTAATAGTAAAAAAAATGTCACTAAATATAGTATATAGTACATAGTATGGAAGTATGCGATTTCACAGAGAAAGAGATTATGCTGTAAAGCATGTGTTGAACTCAGTTAATGGAGGGATGCAGCTTTGCACAGTTTAGTTCCTACTCTAATTAAACACACCGGATCAAACTAATTGAGTCCTTTAGGTTTGTTTGAAAGCTACAGGTAAAGCTGCGGTTACACTAGAGTTTAAGCGTGGGGAATTATGTGGTACGGCGTTGCGAAAAGCGGTGGGATTAAACAAGATAATTAGATATATCGTTAAAAAAGGAAGCGATTGGTCGTTATTTTAAATTTCTGTCTAGAGAGGTCATGTTTTAATGCTCAATTGGTCTCACGCAGTCAAGTGATTCGATTTCGCAGGTCAGAGTTCACCAAGCATGAACTTTGCAACTCAGCGAACTGCGAAACTTGTCGCACTTGCGCGAGTATGAATAGAAGTCTATGGGGAGAAAAGTCCCGTGTGACAGCAGCTGCCGTCTTCCAAGTACTTAGTTTGACACCCCTGCTGTAATGTATGTTATGATGAAACTAAATACCATCAAAGCAGATAAGCAAAATCTAAACTTTATAAAAGTCCAGTCACATTCAAACGTTATGATATATAACAGCAGCGATGTTTATTGCTTATGTAATATTGATAGGTTTGTAGGCGATTAACTTGTTTGATTGAAATGATAGCTGGTATAACTGGGAAAAAACGATTTTCTGAAAAATAATCAAGCCTGATACTAAAGTAAACAATTTTGAGGTATATCGTGAAGCAATAGTGTGAATATCCTTTTATTCACTCACAGCGTTACAAAGACAAAGTGGAGGTAAGGTGTTTACTGACACACACGTCTGTGGGGAAAATGAAGTTTAAAATGGCTTTCCAAATCATATTTCTCGCTGGCCTTACAAAAAGCTCCGCAACGTTTCGAGGTGCCAAAGCAATTGCTCACTGTTACATTAGCTCTAATGTCAAAGTCTTCAGCTCGGCAAACCACCGGCACCGAGATTACCCAAGAGACCGGAGCGCTGTGCACTGACTCAGAAACACAGACCTGATCGCTTCAGATGGTCGCTATGGAGAAAAGCACAGCGTTGCTGCTTTTTTTAAAAAGCCATTAACACCGCACAACAAACAGAATGAGTTACTCGCACAGAAACAAATGCAGCCCTGCAGTGCTAGCATCAGAAAAGATAAACAGCTCTCTCCTTCCTTAATGCTCCAGCAGGGGTTGTATCATATCTGCGATGTAAAGAACATCAGCAATGCTCATTGCCACTGCTTTATTTTGCACTGGAGGAACACAAACCCCAACAGTTACGGTTGTATAGAAAACAAACCCACATTTTATCCTGTGTCCACAAACCTCCACAGGAAGTGCAAGGGATTTATTGTAAGTGTAATATCCGACATTCACACAACAGGTTCTAGAACAGAGTTGAAGGGTGGTAATCGTCTCCTTTAAAGGTTATTTTCCACTGCACTAATACAGGAATATCAGAACAGGGGTCCTCAAGATCCACTTTCCTTTACAGTTTAGCTACAACCCTGACCAAACACACCTGACTAGTCTGGGTGGTCTCCAAAAATTGATCTCATTCAATGTCCTCAATTAGTTCACTAATATATTCCACCACCAAGGGCGTAGGTTTACACTTGACATTGATGGGGACGGGTGAATCAAACAAATAAACAGGGGGGCTAATAATTCTAACTTTAACTGTATATAAATATATATATATATATATATATATATATATATATATATATATATATATATATATATATATATATATATATATATATATATATACAGAATTATTAGACCCCCTGTTTATTTTTTCCCCAGTTTCTGTGAAGAAAAGAGCTGATTTCTTTAACGCATTTCTAAACATAATAGTTTTAATAACTCATTTCTAATAACTGATATATTTTATCTATTTTAACTTAATCTTTGACTAGATATTTTTAAGACACTTCTATACAGCTTAAAGTGACATTTAAAGGCTTAACTAGGTGAATTAGGTTAACTAGGCAGGTTAGGGTAATTAGGTAAGTTATTGTATAATGATGGTTTGTTCTGCAGATTATCGAGAAAAAAAATAGCCTAAAGGGACTAATAATTTTGTCCTTAAAATTATGTTTAAAAATTTAATAACTGCTTTTTTTCTATCCGAAATAAAACAAATAAGACTTTTTCTATAAGAAAAAATATTATCAAACATACTGTGAAAATGTTCTTGCTCTATTAAACTGAGAAAAAAAAGCAAATAATAATTCTGACCTCAACTGTATGTATATATATATATATATATATATATATATATATATATATATATATATATATATATATATATATATATATATATATATATATATATATATATATATATATATAGTCAGTTTTAGGCCTGTAGCCAAAGGGGTTCAGGTGGTTTGAAAGACCAAAAATTGAACTATTATTATTATTTTGGATTTTTCTTATTATTCAAATGGCCAAATTCTGACTGACGAAAGTTGAATACTCTAGCCAGTCTGTTATTTTCCTATAGGCTTCAGTGTTTAATTAAGTGTTTTAATAGATTTCAAAAAAAAAAAAAAATGCAATGATAGAATATTTTCATATTTTTTTAAACAATTGTTCATTACTTGTAAAACTGTAATATTAAGCTCACAGTTTCAATGCACATTTGTAAATACTGTAAACACTTAAAATATACGGTAAGCAATTTGACAAAATGATTGGAAATATTTTTTGGTACATTAAAAAGTGTGGTTATGATAATCATCCGACAAGAGAATACAGCAAAAAACAGTGATTAAAATGTCACCTAAATGCAATATTTAAACATCATAATTAAATAGAAAATCAGGAGAATAACTGCAAAAAGGTTCTGCTTTTCATAAAAAAATAACCAGCCCTTTCAAAAAGCTGGCTACAGGGCCGATAGTGTAATGTTAAAATAATTGTTTGTTAACTGATATAAAGAGAGAGTTTAATAAAGACTTCTGTTTATTTTAGCCATAGTGCAAATGAAGCAATTCTCATATATCAGTATTATGCCTATACACAGGCTGTATTTTTCAGATAAATTGTTTCGACTGAAATTGGACATGCTACTCTGAGAGATTAGGAGAACTGGCGGGGATCATATACTTTGGCTGTTTCATCTGCAGTTAGTTTTCAATGGCATATTATTTACAGACTAGCCTATATCTGTTATAACGATAGACTGTGCATTAAAGCGGAGGAAAACAAGAGCATTAACAGCGTTTTCATGATGGATTCATTCAGTAGCGAACTTGCGTTTATGTGACTTACACTTTTGTTGAAAAAAGCTACTTATGTCCACCTTTTTTAGCTGCCGCCATCCTCACATGTGTCACACAACACCTTATTCTTGAAAGAGAAAAAAAAAACACTCCACTGCATTTGGCGCTGCTTGTATTTGAAGGCAGCCACAGCCTCTCACATGATAGCAAGGAAAGGAACAGCCAATCAAAATGTCCATATACGTGGGGATATTTCTGTGGTCAGTGGATATTGGTGGGAACGCATCCCCTCCGTCCACCCTAAATCTACACCCCTGTATTTTACTTTAGTAAATGAAAAAAGATCAAGTGAATCTGAATCGATCAAGAGAACTGAAAGAGATTCTGTTTTGTTTTGTGCTTTGATATAATTTTTTTTTCTTTTAAAAATTTTTCCTAATTGATGTTTAACAGATGAAGGAAATCTTTACAGTATTTCTTCTTCTTATTATTTATTTATTTTGGTCACACTTTACAATAACATGAGCCAACAGGCGAAAAATCTCAGGCAGAAAACTGACAGGAAAATACAAAATCACTAAATGATAAACATCAAAAACTTTAGAAAAGGATCATTATTATAATTTAAAGCAATCGTATGGCACCCACTGGCTGAGATCAACAATAACCAAAGAAAGAAGCAAAGGAAATTGGTCTACTGAAATACACTCGGCTAACATTTAAGCTAACATTTCTTTGTATCATTTTTTAATCATCACACTGAACTGTACAGCGGTTTTACACTCCAGCCAGCTTTATTCCCTACGAGCAGAACAATCACTGCCTCAATTTATCACAGACAGACAGATTAGAAATGTATTGTGCAAATGCATCAGATTCCAGGTGCATTTACACACAAAAACCCACTTTGCTTATGTGTGTGTGTGTGTGTTTGGGACTGATCTGTCATGCTGCAAACACTGCTCCACACTCCAGCACAGCAGCGCTGCAGCTAATACCGGGCAAATGGACATATCAGTCCTGTGAGCGCCAAGCCATGAAATCTGCCGAATGGGAGTTCCTATGAAACCGGCAGTGTACGCACACACAAACACACACACAATCAGAAACAGACTCTGTTAAGACAGGGGTCCCCAACCTTTCTCAAGCCAAAGACTCGTTGCTGGATTGAGAAATGAAGCAGAGAGAGCTGTCTTATGACATACAAAATAAGTCTGCTAGAGTATAAGGCTGCTGAAGATTTATATGTGTGTCTTTATGTTTACCAAGCAGCCGTTATAACATCACCCTGGATCATTCTTACTTCATGATTTAATAAATTAGGTATAAGCCTTTTTTTTTGGCAAACCAGAAACAAATAAGTACTGAAGTACACACTTCATTGCACATTGTATAATACATGTGCATTGCCAATGTTCTTATTATGTTTTGTTTGTGGCAGGCTTTTCACAGTGCTGACCAAAAAAAAAAAAGGACTCTGTAGTTGGGAAAAATCAGAGGTCATAGAGACTTGGAGTTTGTGAATATTCTGAAGTGTGTATATTCGTATGTAAGTGCTTAAATTTCAGATTGAAGTGTTAAATTTACCACATGCATGTACTTGTTTACGCTACACAGCTGTTTGGCAGGTTTCACACTTCCATTCCCACACCTCCTGTTAGTAATTAGTCCATCCGTAATGAGCTTTCTGAAAGTCCACAGCTAATGAAACCACGACAAGTTGCCATCCATCCATTCAAATCGTTCACCCCATCAAGAAAAGTAAAAATAAGCCTTGATATTATTTCCATCCAGCTCAGGATACTCATTAAAGTATTGTTGTCATGACGACTAAGTGCATATGCAGTAGCGCGTGCTTCGAGCGAGAGAAAGCATTTGTCTGTGAGCATATTGTGCATTTCACTTATGGTTTGGCTGGTTGTAGTTTAGGGTCCATTTAACATCATAACAAACACCCTGAGCTCTGACTAAACTATGTCAATATCTTGAAAAAACCGGGTGTAACAACACAACATGGCGATTTCTATAATTTAAGACTGGAAACAACAAGGTACCTACAGTTAACAAGTCAAAAGTTTACATACAAAACATAAGGCAAGTTTATTTATATAGCACATGTCATACACAGTGGTAATTCAGGTATAAGAAAGGATAAAACATATTAAAAATAGATTAATATGTGTTACTAAATGTGTCTAAGGAAAATACACTCATCATCATTCTGTTCAAAATGTATTAGTGAGTATTTGAGCCGTCAGTAATGGATGTCCTGAGTGTGAAAAAGATGGATCTCATATTGAAAAAACCTAAAAACCCAAAGATTTTGTAGAACCTGAAGGTTTTTTTTTTTTTTTTTTTTTTTTTTTGGAAGAACAGCGGGCAAACAGTGGACAAACAAAGGACTCATAAATAACTATCATTAAACAAAATAACACAGCTGTAGGCCATTTGGAGAAATAACTGGTATTAAAGGTGCTATAGAAGAAACATCTGGCTATACCTATGCATAGCTGAGTTACAAAAATGGAAATTACATACTGTGAAGCTCCTATACCTTTGTTTGGTCAATTACATGTCATTCCTGTGACTAAAACACTGACTGAGATGATTCACATGGGATCATTATTATGCATGCCCCAGGCTGAGTTTGGTTGGAAAGCAACATTTTCTAGTGAGACTATAAAAAATGTATTGTTTTCTCCATATTTCTTAAGTTTAACACAGCTTATTGTATTTCCTTTGGGTGTGGGACTCTTATTTTGAATAAAAAAGAAAGGTATCGGAGCTCTCAGGTCATGCAGTAAGGCATAGTGCATCTTATTTCATTACAGCTTAAAGAAAATATTAAAATGTAATATTCAGTAATATTTGCGCTAACATGTATTACACATTTACAAAAAATAAATAGAAACATGATTATTGAACGGATGGACAGATGGATTAACTGATGGGTGGATGGATGGATGGATGGATGTATGGATGGATGGATGGACTGATTTATTGGATGGATGTATAGATGGATGATGGATGGATGGACTTATTATTGGATGAATGGATGGATGGATGGATGGATGGATGGATGGATGGATAGATGATGGATGGATGATGGATGGATGGACTGATTTATTAGATGGATTGATGGATGGATGGATGGATGGGTGGATGGATGGATGGATGGATGGATGGATGGATGGATGGATGGATGGATGGATGGATGGATGGACGGACATAATGGATGGATGGACTGACATAATGGATGGATGGACTGACTTATTGGATGGATGCATGGAAGGATGGATGGATGGATAGATATTGGATGGATAGACTGACTTCTTGGATGGATGGATGGATGGATGGATGGATGGATGAATGGATGGATTGACTTATTGGATGGATGGATAGTGGATGGACTGACTTGTTAGATGGATGAATGGTGGATACACTGACTTATTGGATGGATGGATGGATGGATGAATGGATGGACTTATTGGATGGATGGATAGTGGATGGACTGACTTGTTAGATGGATGAATGGTGGATACACTGACTTATTGGATGGATGGATGGATGGATGGATGGACGGACGGATGGATGGATGGACGGATATAATTGATGGATGGACTGACTTATTGGATGGATGGATGGATGGATGGATGGATGGATGGATGGATGGATGGACAGACGGATAATCATATTGGATGGATAGACTGACTTTTTGGATGGATGGATAGATGGATGGATGGATGGATGGATAGATGAACTTATTGGATGGATGGATAGTGGATGGATTAACTTGTTAGATGGATGGATGGATGGTGGATACACTGATTTATTGGATGGATGGATGGATGGATGGATGGATGGATGGATGGATGGATGGATGGATGGATGGATGGATGGATGGGTGGATGGACAGATAGACAGACATATTGGATGAATGGATAGATAGATAGACGCATAGACAGACAGACGGACAGACCGACGGATGGAAGGACAGATAGATAAATCAATTGTTGAACAATTTGTTTCTTTTTTGCCACATACTTTCACAAGCCTCTGTTGTTAAATGTCAACTCCACATGCTCTGTGATTACATATATTTTAATGCTAAAAACAGAATAATTCTGCTTTACTTTCCAACCATGCACAAATTGAAAATGTCATGTTGAAATATGAAAAAGATAATACACTGAAAGGCTAAAAAGTCTTCTCATCCTCTAGCAAATAATTGCATTTACATAATGCATGGCTTCATTTAAAAAAAAAAAAAAAATCTGTAAACTATAAGGTCCAAACACAAAAATACACATCTGACTCTGAAAGTTCCCAAATTATCTCATTAAAAGTTTTATAAATCAGTGTTTTGAATGCCATTTACTTGGCATCACACACAGAGCACAGCTTAATTTCTGGATATTATTCACAACATTACCTATGAAACACTTAGCAATAAACAGAACTATAGTTTTGATTAAATTGCAAGTAATGTTAAATGACAAACTGCTAAATAAACAATAACATATTAACTCATTGAAATTCAGATAATGAATAATCTTATGTCATTTCTCACAGAATTGTATGTACATTTTAAATTATATACCTATATCGATGTGTTAAGAACTTGTTTTTTGCTAATCGTCTATAGCTGATTGATATGTACTGTACAGTGCTTTGGCACATATAAATATCTAATTTTCTGGCACAAATAGTCGCCCACCTTTAAACATTAACTGGCAATGAGTAGGGCTTTGCTTTTTACATTGAGGGAAGAGATTAGCACTGCTGTAATAATAAGCTCATTTGTGTTCTTCCTCGCCTCTGAGCAGGAATAACAGGCCGGCGTGTTGAATGAAGACAGCAGAACTAATCGCGTTTGATGGCTCGGCTGGCGAAGGAGGATAATGAGTGTTTGTGCATGGACACAAATAAGGTGTCTTCCTGTCTCTGATCATCTGCTTTTGTCAGATCTGAGTCATTCAGTCAGTCATCTGTCATTATATACATCCCTCCATCATTCTATCCATCCATCCATCCATTTACACTCTTCCATTTACACTCTTAAATATATATATATATATATATATATATATATATATATATATATATATATATATATATATATAGTTATAGTTATAGTTATAGTTATGCAGACAAACCTTAAACATCACCTTTTCCAACTCTTCCTTACTTTTCGAATTCCTGATCCTACAGTTTTATTTTTATTTCTATTTTTTTTGTGGATATTTCATACATTTTGTTACAGATTTTACTGATGAATTACAATTTAGTCTTTCGGTGTATCTTTTTTTTTCATATCTGAACTTGACATTTTATATTTGCATATGATTGGAAAGTAAATCACATTTATTTTGTTTTTGGCATAAAAAAAATCACAGCGTGTGTGGCTGACATTTAACAAAACAAGCTTATGAAGTACTTGTCAAAAAAGATAAATTGTATGCCATTATATATTGTGTAGATGCAGTTTGTAAATGAATAATGTTTATTAATGATTATATTAAATATGTAATGTACTTATCTGATATGTTCCTACATTATATCCATATCCATCCATCCATCCATCCATTCATCCATACATTCATCCATCCATCAATTTATCTCTTGTTCCTAAATATTTAGTTTGATTCATAAAGGTGCCATAGAATGCATTGAAACATTCTTACATTACATTAACACTGTTCTCTGATCTCTATATTCTTTGGTATGCTTTGGTAAGTGCAAAAAGATATTCAGAAAAGGCCATTTAGATCTCAAGAAGTTGGCCCTATAATTAAAAAAAAAGTCTAATTTGACCTTATTTGGAAGGGTTATGAATATTAATAAGAATTGTTCTCAAGTGCTCTTGGATCATGTCTCTGATGCTCACACAACTTGATGAATTCTGAAATACATGTGTTTTGGGGATGAAATGCAAGCTAAATCCTGCCTCACTGTCTGCCTAAACCTGCCTGCCCGCCCACCTGCCTGCCTGCCTGCTTTCTTTTCCTACTTGAGTTCAGCAAACATACAATATTTTGTTCTATTATGTGTTGGATAAACATGGAAACTTTTGTTGATAGAACTAATGGCTTTAACAAAATATTTTGAGTTATGTAGTCTGTTTGTTGAGTTTACTCAAAAACGTGTGTGTGATAGGTTGCCTTATTTTGTTTGTTAAACTTTTTTTACAGTCTATCTATCTATCTATCTATCTATCTATCTATCTATCTATCTATCTATCTATCTATCTATCTATCTATCTATCTATCTATCCATCCATCCATCCATCCATCCATCCATCCATCCATCCATCCATCCATCCATCCATCCATCCATCCATCCATCCATCCATCCATCCATCCATCCATCCATCCATCCATCTATCTATCTATCTATCTATCTATCTATCTATCTATCTATCTATCTATCTATCTATCTATCTATCTCTGATAACTATATATTATTTCTTCATGCTGCAATTCATGCTACAACCAATATATTGTAAAAACATGGAAAATCATTTTAACTGTGGATTTCTATTCTAAATAACTTCCATGGTCCATTTCACCATAAAGTTATAGGCAGATGCTTCTTGTAAATGCAATAACTCCTATTTTTAATTGCATGTGGACATCCATATTTGCAGTATGTCTAATATTAGCAGTGTACCTCTAATACAAATAATTCTCTTTTATTTTTATTCTACTGTAAGGCTGTTTTTTTTTAACTGAAATAAAACAAACGCCTCATGACTTTTGTATACATTATCATGTTCCCAAAGTGTTGATGTAAATGTGTGTGTATGGTCTGCTCTGATCTGCTGTGATGAGCTCTGCTCCAGCTGGATATCACATTCCTTCAGCAAAGAGTTCTCTGTCTTCCCTTCTGTCTCCCTCTGTCATACTGAATCTGTCTGTAATTCCTCTATCTTGTTTTGTTGGAGCATGTACAGTACACAGCGTTCTTAACCTCAAACAAGCACACACGGACACGCACACGCACACACACACACACACACACACACACACACACACACACACACACACACATACAAACCCATAAATATACACACCAACCAACTTAAACACAAATAGACATACATGCACGCACACACACACACACATACAAACCCACAAACACACATGCACTAAGCCACATAGAAAAAAACAACCAACCCACACAAAAATACACACACGTGCACACACAAACCTACACAAATACAAACCAATTTGCACGTTCTCCCTGTGCTCACATGGGTTTCCCTCGGGTTCCCCGTTTTCTACCCACCATCCAAAAACATGCAACTTAATTGACTAATCCAAATCAGCACCATAGACATGCTCCTAGTAAGTAGTTATCTCTTAAGAGCAATCCCTATCTGTTCATTAGCTACTACAGTAGGGGAGTTCTCCAGATCTACCAGAGCTCAAACTCCCCTCTCGCCTTGCAAACAGGAGGGAGCCATGTGCTCGAGGATCGTATAATCTCAGGGCTCTCTCCTGGGACAGCATGCCAAACAAGCTTCATAATCAGTCATCAACAAGTGTACACTCTTAAAAATCCATGTCAGCCATTTAGCAACAAAACTAGAGTCACCGGGCAGATAGAAGCCCTGCCCGTGATGCGAATTTTCATCTATTGTGAAGTGAAATTGACGTGTGAATGAAGTGAGTAAACTCAAAACTCTGGTGTACACGCGGTATTAGAGAGAGCACTCGGATTTAATAGAAAATATCATATTTTGTGTTCTGAAGATGAAAGAAGATCTCTGGGGATTGGAAATGCATGAGGGTGAGTAATTGATAACAGCATTTTCAACACAATCTCACGGCAATTCGTAACTTTTTAATTTAGTGGCTAATTCGTATAAATTAGAACGATCTAATTCGTACAATTTAGTACGATTTGCTTATCCCCCAATGACGGTTGGGGTTAGGGGTGGGGTCAGGTGCCAGGCCTCCTTTTTAAAATCGTACCATTTCGTACGACTGAACTCGTACGAATTCGTACGAATTAGCCACTAAACTGGCAAAACGTAAAATACTTACGTTTTCTCGTGAGATCAGGCTGGCATTTTCATTTATGGTGAAATAACCCTTTATGTCAAGCAAATAAATAAAATATGCACATTGTAAAAACAAAAATCTAGATTTTCACAACACATTACTGTAATTTCAAAGTATATTACATTATTATCACTTCACAGTATTTAACTGTAAAAAAATAATAATATGTTGTATTCATTGTTTTATTGTGAAATGAAAGCACGTTGCATGATTACAGCAAATTACTGCAAAAAGGGCTACATCTTTTGCATGTTAGTTATAGGAATTCAAACCCTTTTTATTTAATTCAACATATAAATTAATACAAATTAACTTTAATGCTGGTATTGGGACTTTTTTAATATTTAGAAATAACAGAATGTTATTGCAGCCCCAAAAACAATTTGGTTCCTTCTTAAAAAATAAATTTAAAGAAGTTTATCCTGTTTTGAAACGACATGAATGTCATAGAAATTTTTCTTTTTTTTTTGCACCTTTAATTTATTTTATTAGGTTAACATGGAAATATGAAATAATTTTTAATGAACATAACTTTGTGCTTAGCCAAAAATGTAATTAACTGGAACAAAAGTAACTGATTCATGAAACCAAACACAGTTAAACACCCAAAATGATTTCAAAGTCAGGATAAATGTTAGAATGAGTAGCCAAGGAAAGCCTGATTCACAGTAAAATATAGTTATTCTACAAAATAATACTGTGAAATAACAGTAATGGACTTTACTATCCTCTGAGAAGATACACCATAATAAATGTATATAATAACAGTAATTTCACTGTAATTTAATGTATCAAAATCACAGTAAATTACTGTGAACTACCTCACAGTAATTTGCTGTGAATTTACATACAGTATTTTACTGTGAGAGTAATGCAACTATTAGCCAGTAATTTACTGTCAATTTAAGGTAAACATTTTTACAGTGCACTTTTTTGGGAATTTGCTAATTATTTTTGTTGCTTGTTCAAACTACGTCTTTAAAATGAGCTGAAACAACACAATTACAGATTTTTTTTTGGGGGGGGACAACTAAAATATTCAATCTACTTGACTTTGTTAACAAAGTTAACTTAATCGATTTTTTTGGAGACAACATGAAACAATTGTGTAAAACCCAGCTTTTTTTAAAACTACACATGTCCCTTTAATCTTAACAGCCAAGACACTTCAGAGTGTGGGAGTTATTACAGAACGCGGGACCCACACTAAACAAAAAGTGAGCACACACAGAGGTGACCGCACAAAGTCAGATAGGGGAGTCTGTATGGAAAACAATAAAATATCAGAGGACTGTGAAACAAGCATGTGGCAGGGAAAATGGGTCAGCCCAGCAGGAACAGGCAAGAAAATAGCTGTCAGTTCAGCGGTGCACCAATAACTCACACCATCAGCTCTAACAAGCGCGCGGGAGGTGAGCGATACAGTCCACTGGCTGCAGTCAGGTTCTGGAGGCCACCATTAACAATGCATCAAACACACATATACAAGTAGGAAAGAGCCAGTCACTCTTTTGGCGTCTGTTCAAACATGTCCAATACTGCCTTCAGTTCACATGCTACCTTTTTAAGTCGAACTCAGAATATGAAACAATCCAACTTGAGCCTCGAAACATGATTGATTCTTGTGATATATAGCTATGACTTGCTTTGGATGGTTATGTATTTTTAAATTGCTAGATTCATCCTGGGCTAAGCAGTGGCGCAGTAGGTAGTGCTGTTGCCTCACAGCAAGAAGGTGGCTGGTTCGAGCCTCGGCTCAGTTGGTGCTTCTGTGTGGAGTTTGCATGTTCTCCCTGCCTTCGCATGGGTTTCCTCCGGTTGCTCCCGTTTCCCCCACAGTTCAAAGACATGCGGTACAGGTGAATTGGGTAGGCTAAATTGTCCGTGGTGTATGACTGTGAATAAGTGATGTTTCCCTGTGATGGTTATGGCTGGAAGGGCATCCGCTGCGTAAAAACTTGCTGGATAAGTTGGCAGTTCATTCCGCTGTGGCAACTCCGGATTAATAAAGGGACTAAGCCAACAAAAAAAATTAATAGATACATCCTTTTAAATCAGGGGTCATCAAACTTGTTCCTGGAGGGCCGGTGTCCTGCAGATTTTAGCTCTAACCCTAATCAAACACACCTGAACAAGCTAATCAAGGTCTTAGGTATACTTGAAACATCCAGGCAAATGTGTTGAGGCAAGTTAGAGCTAAACCCTGCAGGGACACCGACCCTCCAAGACTGAGATTGGTGACCCCTGTTTTAAATTACTGCAATGTTGCAGTGCACTTAAAAAAGGAGTCTATAGGGGAAGTACATGAAATTTACAGCCAAGTTAAAGACAACAGTATATAACTTTTACCAATAGAGGGTGTGTATTCATAACAAGGCAAGGCAAGTTTGGAGCCTTGTGAGGAGTCTATTACAGTAATCCACCCTGCTGCTGATAAAATCATGAACAAGTTTCTCTAAGTCTTCACTGGAATCAAATTTTTTTTTTTAATGACAGACGAAAGTTTCGTAGGCAGTGTGTCAATATGACTAAAAAAACATGAGGTCAAATTAATTTTTTTATGTGCAAAAATTACAGACAAAAATGTCAGATTCAGTGTGCAAAAGCCTTAGAAATGAAACTGCATTATTGATAATGTAAAAAGAGCATGACGTGGCAGAAAAGCAGAACTTTTATTTTCCAGTCCAGCACTTCAGTTCCGATTATATGTGGTAGAAGCAGCACTGTTTTACCACACTAAACACATTTATAAATTCTGTTACAATACTGCTCTGTGCAGTCTAATAAATATAATTACTACACAACATAGTAGCATCTGTGATGTTTGCCTTCTCTAAAACCAAACTGATATTGAGTGTGTGACAATCATAGCATGGACCAGAACATGGACCATGTCACTATTAAAATGACTTATTTCTTTATTTAAACATTCTTTGAATCCATTAGAAAGTACATAAGTCAGCAATATACAGTGGAGGTCAGAATTATTAGCCCTCATTGGATTTTGTTTTTCTTTTTGAAATATTTCCCAAATT